>NC_048589.1:30307031-30369531 GCF_013265735.2 Oncorhynchus mykiss
CCACCCAGCTGCAGCACTTCAAGGTAGAGATTGGCCACTGCACGTACGCACACACAAACCCATATCCAGAGTAGATGAAAGCCCCCCGGGCATAACACTGTCATAACACTACTACTGAGCTGGTTCTAACTGTCACCTGCTCTGGGCTCTAGGGACAGCTAGAGAGACACTGACTACTGGGCAGAAAGACCGAATGGGAAATGATACAGATATCAGGTTATCAAATAAAAAAGTATGAAATACTATCAAATATGTCTTTGAGTGTCTGGGTTTTACTTCAAGTACAGTAATACTGTATATGTAATTAAATTAATACTGGAGAAAAGAAAGCTGTTTTAAAGCTAGTAAATCTGTATGAAACTATTATTTGACTTTAAAAAGCTGGAGGAATGACACAGGATATTAATCAGACAAAGTCAAAACACAGCTAGTAGAGTTAATTGCCTTTATCCCGCTGACTGACTTTGACCGTTAGAAAGAAGGACCTTTAAATATATACAGAGGAGACGTTGAGAGAAATAACTCTTTATAAAAATAATACTTTTCTTTTGATAAGATGTGACTCTGCACAGAGGGTAAGAATTGGTTTCTTGGGAAAAAGCCAGGGGGAAATTATTATAAATATTGATAACTGCAATTCTAATGGACAGAAGATCCATGGCACTAAATAGAAAAAGCACATCAAATATTAAATAAATAAAAACTAGGTGCGTTTAATGATCATCTATCTGTTTTGTCAGTTCTGCTATAAATGGATTCAATATCCAGACTTGGCCCCATTACAGTTGGGCTGAACACAGCCTATCAGGAGACAGAACTCAGTCAGTCATTCAGTCAGGTATATACTGTTCAGTTCTGTAGTTCTTTAGACTAGACTACTCTAGACCCACTGGAAGGACCCCAGTCACATCCACTTTATACCCTTCTCCTTGAAAAGAGAGGGAAACCTGTCAGGATAATGAAGAGGACACAGCAGCTAATATCTTATGAATAACACCCATTCATCCGCACTAATGTGAGAAAGCAAACACATAACCTCAACGTGATTATAATACTATCAATAAGGGCATTTCTCATTAGTCAAACAGTCAATGTAATGGCGGCTATTCAGACTCGTCAGATATCAGATGTATGATGAAGAATGAAAGCGTTGGGCAGGTTTAGTCCGGCTAGTCAGCTGGGTTTCTGTCTGTATCACCTGTCTGCTCCCCATTAACGCCTGATGAGGAAGGTTTGACGTGAAGTTCTGTACTCAGACAGCCCCACTGTTAGCACTTGGTAAAGAACAGAAGTATCTTACTCCTTATCATGGAGAAAATATTGCTATTATATCTCGGTTGTCACATTTTATTAGCTGGATGCCAGCTAGCTGGCCACAGCCTAGCCGTTGTATCAGCTCAGAGCAGGGGCTTGGCTGTAGGGAGATGGTCAGTCAGAGAGGAGAGGTGGAGGGGGCAGATGAACCCAGACCAGGCGGGGAGATGAGAAGAGATTGGGCCTGACCCCCCAGGAGAGGCCTGGGACCCATGTTGGCTTCTAGATAAAAAAAAAACAAAGTAGAAACTGACATAAGAGCTGATATCTCTAAATCTATGCTGGCATCTCACTGCTCTCAGAGGTTGGAGGAGATAGGGGGAGGTCACTGCAGTCTGTCCAACAGAGAAAACCCCCACATTGAACAAGTCAGTAATCCATTTCTCTAGTAGAAAAAGACTAAAAATAGAAATGAGGTTCTGGTGAGATTGAATAAATGGGATGGTTTGATTCTTGCCGCGCGGGCCAAAGTTTGACCTCAATGAAAATGGGGCTTCTTACGGGGAGAGATTAAAATGAATTAGATATCTTTGGTTGAGATGGTAGGAGGAAAGAATTCAATGTGATCAAGTATGCGGGAGGAGATAATTGTGGAATAGAACATTCTACATCTTCCTCAGTGACATATTATCAATGTAATCCTTTTTAAAGCATTTTATGAGGGAGGATGTTTGGTTTGTGGGCAAAATACAAATTCCATAATGCCAGAGCTTGGCAGAATATTTCCTAACTGACAGGCAATATTTAACCTTCAAAAGGAAGAAGTAATATGGTTAAGAGACAGACAGTGGTGGGAGAAAGGTATTATAAAATGGAAGGTGTGAAGTATGCAGCAGTCTAAATTGAACTGCCCCCCCCCCCCCCCCCCCCACACACACACACAGACACACACAGAGAGCAGTCCAGACACAATAGAGCAGTCCAGACACAATAGAGCCTCATTTTAAATGTAGCCCCCCCCCCCTCTAGGAAGTCTGGGATACCATATCTGAAAAACCTTTCAATTCAATTAAACAGGGGTTATAATAAAGGTACATTATGAAGACCTCTTCTACTGGTTTCTCATTAATGCTACTGTGTGTATACTAACAGTGGAAGGGAAGGCTGGATGTTGAGATGCTGTAATGGCTCGCTGGTGAATCTTCCTTGGTTTGCTTGCATTGAGACATCTTCCATTCACCTGGAGCATGATTACTCGTCTTCCTACAACATCTTCAACCACACTAACAACAAGGGTATTTAGATAATATAGTGGCTATGCCATTACACTTATTGAATTGGGATTCCATGGTAGTATAAAATGGTTCTGGTTATCATTAGAAACCTCCAAACTTCACTTACATAATGAATGTTCCAATGATGTATTAGTGTAGCTTTTAGCCAACAATTTATGTCAGAACAGATAGGAATCAACAGGGGGGCATTTAGTTAGGATTTTTAAATGACGTTATACACCCCTCCCCCCTAACTATCAGTCTATTACCCAAGCTAATTCCCTGACAGACACCCAGGTGTCTTCCTAATGTTGTGTGAGTTGTTTGGGAGAGAGAAAGAGAAAGACAGAGAGCGAGAGAGACTGATAGAGAAAGAGAAAGACAGAGAGAGAGACGGATAGAGAGAGAGAGAGAAAAAGACAGAGAGACTGATAGAGAGAGAGAAAGAGAAAGACAGAGAGAGAGAGACTGATAGAGAGAGAGAAAGAGAAAGACAGAGAGAGAGACGGATAGATAGAGAGAAAGAGAAAGACAGAGAGAGAGACGGATAGAGAGAGAGAGAGAGAGAGAGAAAGAGAGAGAAGAGGAGGGATGAACGTTAGAAGTTGTAAGTGACAGAAACAAATGGAGCTGGAGGCACTGAGTCTGAGCTATGGGAATATGTGTGTGGGAACAAGAATTCATTACACTCATTTGCGATAACAAGTGCTTGTGATTTTAATTGACTTAATCAACAAATGGAATTAAACTGAGATTTGTAATTAATGGTAATTGATTGAATATCCACTGGGTCACTGTCAGAGTTAAATCCCCATTTCTGGTACTTTCTACTGGAGGGCTTCTAGTTCATCCTTGGCGTCTCCATCTTGTCCACTTTATTAAAAATGGACAGATTAACGAAATAAAGGAGATAAGGAGGAGTATTGATCTGTTACAGAACAAAAAAATACATCCTGCGACGTACACTCTGATCAAAACGACAAGAGAACACAATGTCTCCACTGGTCTGGCTGTAACATGTTGCTATTTTGAGGTCTCTTTCATTTTTAGAATGTCATATCATGGAGTAGTATTTCTCTGACACTTCAAGTGGATTGCATTTTGGGAAATGTAACCTAAATCTTACTGTACACCTGTTTTTACTGTATGGAAAGAGGATGAATCGAGACAGATACTTAGGTCTCTATTTCACTGTGCTGTTATTTGCCTGGGATTACTGTAATTACTGTACATGCTCTCCCACATTAAAAAATGATATAGTATAATATGATATAAATACTAGAGTATTCACTGTAATGTTTTTGCTGACTTTACTGTAGTATTCACTGTAGTATTTTTGCCGATTTAGTATACTGTAGTATTTACTGTAGTCTTTACAGTTTACTATAGTATCAATACAATAGCAAAAGAAAACTGTAGTATATACTATAGTAATGAATGTAGTGTTTTTGCGGACTGTAGTATACCGTAGTATTTATTGTAGTGTTTTTGCAGACGTTACTGTATTATTTACTATAGTGTTTTTGTTTTATTATCTTTAACATAGAAGAGGAGACTTTCTCCTTCAGGAAACCTACTGGAGAAATAATAAAAGAGCACGTTTTCTGTAACATGTAGGTAGGTAGGACTGGGGTCTGAATGGATAGTTCAGCACTTCTGCTCGTTTCTATTACCTGTAGGGAACACAATATATGGTCTATAATTGGCATATAGGTTTCTCACTAATGGGTGACACAAATTGTGATATGGGGGAGGGGAATGGGTATATGCAAATATAATATTTTTTTACTTTAGTATATTTTGTAAATATTTTCTAAACTATATTTTCTTAAAACTGCCTTGTTGGTTAAGGGTTGTATTCGTGTTGTGTGTTGTATTCGGTGCATGTGACAAATACGATTTGATTTGATCAGGCCTTTGATAAAACACGGTGATAGAACACGTGATACGGTGATAGAACACAGTGATACGGTGATAGAACACAGTGATACGGTGATAGAACACGGTGATACGGTGATAGGATACGTGATACGGTGATAGAACACAGTGCTACGGTGATAGAACACAGTGATACGGTGATAGAACACGGTGATACGGTGATAGAACACAGTGATACGGTGATAGAACACGGTGATACGGTGATAGGATACGTGATACGGTGATAGAACACAGTGCTACGGTGATAGAACACGGTGATACGGTGATAGAACACGGTGATACGGTGATAGAACACGGTGATACGGTGATAGAACACAGTGATACGGTGATAGAACACGGTGATACGGTGATAGGATACGTGATACGGTGATAGAACACAGTGCTACGGTGATAGAACACGGTGATACGGTGATAGAACACGGTGATACGGTGATAGAACACGGTGATACGGTGATAGAACACGGTGATACGGTGATAGAACACTGAGGAGGACCTGATGAGCTCTAAATACTCATCTCTAATAGGTTGCATCCCAAATGGCACCTTATTCCCTATATACAATACACTACTTTTGACCAGGCCCTATTGGATAGTGCGCTATATAGGAAATAGGGTGCCATTTGGAACACATCTATAGTCTCCTCTAACAGCCTCTAGATTGAGTTGCCGGGACGACCCGCATTGCATATTACCAGAATCCTGAGATTCCTTTATTAAAAAGCACCTGATAAATGTAGATGGATGTAGATTTTTTAGGGGGTGCTAGAGCACACTCAGCACCCATACTTCCTGCAGCTATGTGGGCTGGACAATTCAGTTCAGTTGAGAGATGGCTCGGTTTTGTTGTCTTTTTTGTTGGGGGTTTCTGATATCAGGATAGGGACAATAGAGCATCTTGGAGAGACGCCAGGTTCTCAGCAGTGCTGACTGGTAGCCCTTCCCGACGCTCGGCCTGAAATGGACTCATTGTATGGTTCTCTCTCTGCATACAGCGGGAAAGCAGGCCACTCCACCAGTGCTCCATGTATTTGGAAAAGCTTTTTAGCAAATATTGGCAGACTATACCCCTAGCCTCTGTGTCAATAAGGCTAAGACTCAATGGGGAGGAGAAATCAGTTTATGAAACCCAGTAATGCAGAAAGAATGAGGCCGGAGGATTTGTGAGGAGGGAGTCTGAAAATGTAAAAAGCTCGATATTGCAATGCCCATTTAGCATGATGCTATTGGCCCTAGTTTTTAGCTCTTTAGTCTAACAATGCCCATTTATTTAGCATGATGCTATTGACCCTAGTTTTTAGCTCTTTAGTCTAACAATGCCCATTTATTTAGCTTGATGCTATTGGCCCTAGTTATTAGCTCTTTAGTCTAACAATGTGGAGCAGTAGTAGCAGATATTGATATGAGTTGCCTTTACTTGGCTTGACATAGCCTACCTACAGGTACCACAGGAGGCTGCTGAGGGGTGGACAGCTCATAATAATGACTGGAATGGAGTAAATGAAATGGTATCAAACACATGGAAACCATGGAAACAACTTGTTTGATAGCATTCCATTTATACCGTTCCAGCCCATGCTCCCCAATTAAGGTGCCACCAGCCGCCTGTGATAGGTACATAAGAACCACCGAGAGAGAAAGCAGCTTTAGGAGCTAGTACTTTTATCCATTGCAATGACCCTGTATTGTGGCTGAGGGTGTATGTTCTAATCTGAATCTATATGAGTGCATCTCAGTGTACCTACAATATGACTTTGTCCCAAATGGCACAATATTCTTTATATACAATAGTGCACTAATTTCGACTAGGGTCTATAGAGCTCTGGTCAAAAATAGGAATATATAGGAATACGGGTGCAAATTTGGGATGCAGCCTACCCTATATATACAAAAGTATGTGGACACCCCTTCAAATGAGAGGATTTGGCTATTTCAGCCACACCCGTTAATGACAGGTGTATAAAATGGAGCACACAGCCATGCAATCTCCATAGACAAACATTGGCAGTAAAATGGCCTTACTGAAGAGCTCAGTGACTTTCAACATGGCAGTTCATCAGATTTCTGCCCTGTTAGAACTGCCCCGGTCAACTGTAAGTGTTGGTATTGTGACGTGGAAACGGCTAGGAGCAACAACGGCTCAGCCGCGAAGTGGTAAGCCACACAAGCTCACAGAACGGGACCGCTGAGTGCTGAAGTGCTCAGTGTACCTACAATATGACTTTGTCCCAAATGGCACAATATTCTTTATATACAATAGTGCACTAATTTCGACTAGGGTCTATAGAGCTCTGGTCAAAAATAGGAATATATAGGAATACGGGTGCAAATTTGGGATGCAGCCTACCCTATATATACAAAAGTATGTGGACACCCCTTCAAATGAGAGGATTTGGCTATTTCAGCCACACCCGTTAATGACAGGTGTATAAAATGGAGCACACAGCCATGCAATCTCCATAGACAAACATTGGCAGTAAAATGGCCTTACTGAAGAGCTCAGTGACTTTCAACATGGCAGTTCATCAGATTTCTGCCCTGTTAGAACTGCCCCGGTCAACTGTAAGTGTTGGTATTGTGACGTGGAAACGGCTAGGAGCAACAACGGCTCAGCCGCGAAGTGGTAAGCCACACAAGCTCACAGAACGGGACCGCTGAGTGCTGAAGTGCGTAGCGCATAAAAATCGCCTGTCCTCGATTTCAACATTCACTACCGAGTTCTAAACTGCCTTTTGAAGCAGTGTCAGCACAATAACTGTTCGTCGGGAGCTTCATGAAATGGTTTTTGATGGCCAAAAAGCCACACACAGGCCTAAGATCACCATGCGCAATTCCAAGCGTCGCCTGAAGTGGTGTAAAGCTTGACGCTATTGGACTCTGGAGCAGTGGAAACATTCTCTGGAGGGATGAATCAAGCTTTACCATCTGTCAGTCCAACAGACGAATGCTACCTGCCCGAATGCATAGTGCCAAGTTTGGTGGTGGAGGAATAATAGTCTGGGGCTGTTTTTCATGGTTGGGGTTAGGCCCCTTAGTTCCAGTGAAGGGAAATCTTAGCGCTACCGCATACAATGACATTGTGCTTCCAACTTTGTGTCAACAGTTTGGGGAAGGCCCTTTCCTGTTTCAGCATGACAATGCCCCCGTGCACAAAGCAAAGTCCATACAGAAATGGTTTGTTGAGGTCGGTGTGAAAGAACTTGACTGGCCTGCACAGATCCCTGACCTCAACCCCCTCGAATACCTTTGGGATGAATTTGAACGCCGACTGCGAGCCTGGCCTAATCGCCCAACACCAGTGCCTGACCTAATTAATGCTCTTGTGGCTGAGTCCCCGCAGCAATGTTCCAACATCGAGAGGAAAGCCTTCCCAGAAGAGTGAAGGCTGTTATTGCAGCAGGGGTACCAACTCCATATTAATGCCCATGATTTTGGAATGAGATGTTCGACGAACAGGTCATGTAGTGTATATGTATGTATTGTTCAGTCATCTGTCTGTTGTCGAGGGGCCACTGACTCTCTAAACCTAAAACTATGGCACATTGTACAGGATAACTTTATCACTGACAACAACCATCGCCCTTTGTCTCAGAACAGTCATTGCATTTTGCAATCACATTACCTGTTTAAAAAGCCCAGGGAGGGCTGTAAATATATGCTAAAACAGGGTGGAAACTGCTGAGAAAAAATACAATTTAAATGTAATAGTGTTTAATATTTATTGTAAAATGTAAAGTTAATGTAAGGGAATGCTTTGCAGAGCGAGCAGGATTTACATAAATTGTTCTCCCAATGATTATGTCCTTTTGCACACAGAGAGAAAGGAGCTCTGGTTCTCCAGTCGCTATCATTGCTGCATATTTAAAAAGGGGGGTCTTGGCCTGGGCCACACACACACACACACACACACACACACACACACACACACACACACACACACACACACACACACACACACACACACACACACACACACTGGTGTCTCCCTGTTTAAGAAAGTGTTAGTATGGGTTCTGGTTGTGGCAGTTCAGGTTCCATGATGACATCACACCACCACAAGCTGCAGCAGCTAGAGTATTAAAGTTAAGGCAGTCTACAGCGGAAGCTTTGCCCTTTTAATGTTGAATATTTTTTATCTTTATGACAGGCATAAAAAGGCTTAGGAGCCGGATTTATATGCTCCTGACACGGCATATTGTTGTGGAAACCTCATCAGGGGTGCAGGGGTAGTGAGGGTAGTCAGGGGCTAGTGAGGCTAGTCAGGGAAGTAGTGAGGGTAGTCAGGGGCTAGTGGGGGTAGTCAGGGGAGTAGTGAGGGTAGGGGGGTAGTAAGGGTAGGGGGTGGTAAGGGTAGTCGGGGGAGTAGTGATGGTAGTCAGGGGCTAGTGAGGGTAGTCAGGGGAGTAGTGAGGGTAGTCAGGGGAGTAGTGAGGGTAGGGGGGTGGTAAGGGTAGTCGGGGGAGTAGTGAGGGTAGTCAGGGGCTAGTGAGGGTAGTCAGGGGAGTAGTGAGGGTAGGTGGTTAGTAAGGGTGGTCGGGGGGTAGTGAGGGTAGTCAGGGGAGTAGTGAGGGTAGTCAGGGGAGTAGTGAGGGTAGTCAGGGGCTAGTGAGGGTAGTCAGGGGCTAGTGAGGGTAGTCAGGGGAGTAGTGAGGGTAGTCAGGGGAGTAGTGAGGGTATTCAGGGGAGTAGTGAGGGTATTCAGGGGAGTAGTGAGGGTAGTCAGGGGAGTAGTGAGGGTAGTCAGGGGCTAATGAGGGTAGTCAGGGGAGTAGTGAGGGTAGTCAGGGGAGTAGTGAGGGTAGTCAGGGGAGTAGTGAGGGTAGTCAGGGGAGTATTGAGGGTAGTCAGGGGAGTAGTGAGGGTAGTCCGGGGAGTAGTGAGGGTAGTCAGTGGAGTAGTGAGGGTAGTCAGGGGAGTAGTGAGGGTAGTCAGGTGAGTAGTGAGGGTAGTCAGGGGCTAGTGAGGGTAGTCAGGGGCTAGTGAGGGCAGTCAGGGGAGTAGTGAGGGTAGTCAGGGGAGTAGTGAGGGTAGTCAGGGGAGTAGTGAGGGTAGTCCGGGGAGTTGTGAGGGCAGTCAGGGGGGTAGTGAGGGCTGTCATGGGGGAGTGAGGGTAGTCAGGGAGGTTGTGAGGGTAGTCAAGGGGGTAGGTAGGGTAGTCATGGGGGTATTCAGGGGGGAGTGAGGGTAGTCAGGGAGGTTGTGAGGGTAGTCAAGGAGGTTGTGAGGGTAGTCAGGGAGGTTGTGAGGGTAGTCAAGGGGGTAGTGAGGGTAGTCAGGGGGTATTCAGGGAGGGAGTGAGGGTAGTCAGGGGGGGAGTGAGCGTAGTCCCTGGTCGCCCGTGTGGCTGTGGAGAGAAACAGAGAGGCCAGGTTTGTGGCCCCCTCTTCCCTATTTACTGCACTAGTTTTGACCAGGGCCCATAGGGAATATTTGTGCCATTTGGGACGCAGTTTGGTTCTGGGTTGCATTAAGACACATCTAAACAGCAGCAGTAGAAGCAGTAGGGAAAAGAATAATAAAATGCACATGTTAAAATCACACATTTGGAGGATTTATAGAGAGAAAGAAATGATGATAATTTAGTATGGCTAAGTTCATTAGCAGGTTTTGGGCTGTGACTGCTTCTGCTAACGCTTTGAACCATACTGGTATTAATGAGTCCTCCACTCCCCACCTACACATGGTGCCAATTAGTATGGTTACAAAGGCTACTATAACTGGTCCTCTTAAAACCTACTGTACACTAATGGGAAGTTTTGAGATTTCAGGTTTTTAAAAAATAATGTTTTTATGTAAAATGTAAGTTGACTCTCTCTGTCTTTCTTTTGCCTTTCCCCTCCTCTCTCCTCCCCCACCCCATCCTCTCTCCTCCTCCACTCCCTCCTCTCTCCTCTCCACCCCCTCCTCTCTCATCCTCCTCTCTCCTCCTCCACCCCCTCCTCTCTCCTCCTCCACCCCCTCCTCTCTCCTCTCCACCCCCTCCTCTCTCCTCCTCCACCCCCTCCTCTCTCCTCCTCCACCTCCTCCTCTCTCCTCTCCACCCCCTCCTCTCTCCTCCTCCACCCCCTCCTCTCTCCTCCTCCACCCCCTCCTCTCTCCACCCCCTCCCTTCTCCAGTCTCTGTGTCTGGAGGTGTGTGGGAGGCGCAAGGGCGTGTCCTCGTTACTGAGGCTGTCCCAGCGGCTGCAGGAGGAGCAGGAGCAGCAGAGCGGTCCAGACTCAGAGCAACAGGCCCTACAGCTGCAGCTGCTGACTGTCAACCTGGAGCGGCGCTGGGAGGCCATCGTTATGCAGGTGCTGCAGTGGCAGACCCGCCTCCGGTGGGCCCTGGGGACAGATCAGGTGAGACCTCACACCCTGCTTTGCACCCCATATGGTTCAAATGCTATTAAGATACAGACCTGACACAATATGGGAAGAGGTTGGAATTTGCAATATACAGTGCATTCAGAAAGTATTCAGACCCCTTGACCTTTTCCACATTTTGCTACGTTCCAGTCTTATTCTAAACTGGATTAACCACCATGCTTCACCGTAGGTATGGTGCCAGGTTTCTTCCAGACGTGACACCTGGCATTCAGGCCAAATAATTCAATATTGGAGAATCTTGTTCCCCATGGTCTGAGAGTACTTTAGTTGCCTGTCTTGGAGTTCTACGGATAATTTCTTTGACCTCATAGCTTGGTTTTTGCTCTGACATGCACTGTCAACTGTGGGACCTTATATAGACAGGTGTGTGCCTTTCCAAATCATGTCCAATCAATTTAATTTTCCGCAAGTGGACTCCAATCAAGTTGTAGAAACATCTCAAGGATGATCAGTGGAAACAGGATGCTCCTGAGCTCAATTTCGAGTCTCATAGAAAAAGGCCTGAATACTTATGTAGATAAGATATTTCTGTTTGAACTATTTAATACATTTGCTAAGATTTTAAAAAAACTGTTTGTCACAATGAGCTATTGTGTGTAGATTGCTAAGGATTTTTATTTATTTAATCCATTTTAGAATAAGGCTGTAATGTAACAAAATGTGGAAAAAGTGAATGCGTCTGAATACTTTCTGAAGGCATTGTACGTAACATATACCTATGTATACCTATACAACCTAACATATACACTCAGACCAGGTGACTCAGCCTGGCCCCGCATGGCAGAGCTCATACAGGTCTGACTGCAATGACTCCTATTCCAGGGATGGTTGACCACTCCTCAAGAGACCTGGGTGTCTCCTGGTTTTCTCACTTAACTGCAGAATTGACCACGTAGGTACAGCTGGTCACGTGGATATACTCTGTACATTTATGTACTAGCAACTAGCCAGCTATACATTCTGTTTCAGTCATGAAGGCTCCGTTTATGCCGTGTAAAGAAGCTCCCCAACTCTAGAACGAGCTATTTATGAGTGGTATTATTCATCTAAAAGTGAGCTGTCCAGGGGTAAGTTATTTAGGCCAGCAACAGAGAAGGAAATGTTTTGCACTGTAACTAGAATGGATTAATAATAGTGAGGTATACTGCAGGGAAAGTGGCTGTAGTACACCGGGATATGTGAGCTATACGTCCCAAATGGCACCCTATTCCCCATAGGCCCTGGTAAAAAGTAGTGCACTATGTAGGGCAGTGTTCCCAAACTTGGTACTGGGAACCCCAAGGGGTGCACATTTAGTTTTTTTGCCCTAGCCCTATATAGGAAATGGGGGTTAAATTGGTACACAGGCAGTGTGATGTCTGGCAGCTTCAGACTATTCTGTACACAACCCCCCTTTTGATCATCAATGCGTAAAGGCTCAGCTCCAAAAATTGCAATAGAGACTTGTTTAAAAGGGGTTTATTACTGTAAAGTACCTCTGTTTCCTTCAGTGTGTTTGTGTAATGTGGAGAACAGGTGGAATCACCATTAAATCTGTAGTGAAAACCCCCACCACCAACACCACCACACATCCCTAATGTAGATCAGATGGACATATTCATCCATAGTTCATAGTCTCTCTCTCTCTCTCTCTCTCTCTGTCCTCTTGTCTGCATTCCTGGGGGGACTGCAACGTGCTACTGTGGAACCGGGTGCATGTGGGGAAGAGGAAAAAGGCAGGCCGGGTTTTGAAGTTTGTCTGGTTGTCCACTCTGTTATATCCATTCCAAGAAGACAAGTAGACTTTGCAGACTGAAGTACAGTTTTACCTGGGGGATATGTCCTGAATAGGGGGAACATATTCCCTTTGTTTAGAAATGAAACACTTTGCTCGATGATAAAAGGAGTGTGGTCACGACTGCACTGAGAAAAGGTTTCAATTTGGGTATTTTGAGAATCTTTTACCATTCCGTGTCCCGGCCCAGGAGGTGGATGGAGAACATGAAGTTTAAAAGCAATTATTCTGCTTTCTGGAAGTGGATTTCTGGGTTCTTGTCTTTGTTTTATTAGTTGGTTATTAGGTGAAGGTCTTGATAAGACTGGCTAGCTACTGCTCCTTTTGTTGTGACCATTTGGTTATATACTATAGGCCTATGTGCATAATTTAGTCCAGTGTTAGCTAGGTTAGCTAAGGTTTATTGATTCACAGATGAAGGTTTTTATCCTGCATTAGCAAACCCCAGCTTATAGTCATTCGGATTTCCCTTATCAGCAAGAAGAGAATAAACAGAAGTCTAATAGAAATTCCTTACAGAGGGTGTGCCATGTAGAAAGTGCTAGATTTACCACTTTATTAGATTAATAAGATAAAAATGGTTCATATAAATAGGCCCTCTCTCTTATATTAATGAGATGCCAAGCAATTTGTAGAATTGTGTCTTCCTTAGCAAAATGTCTGTGTCTAAGCACATTTTAAGACGATGCACTTTTTAGAGAATTGTGCTATTCAATGCTTTGCTGTCTCCCCAAAATTGAAAGTAGTAACCTAGTATAAAAAAAATATGGAACAGCTTTTTTTTTTTTTATTGATTTTGAACCGGTAAATTTGAGCTTCTCCCATTTATCTCTCTGAAGGTCCCGGGGAACATTGTAGAGGCTGGTCTCATGGACCTCCACGGCCCAGCCGAGGACTCCTGGGAGTGGGATGAAATGGACATGGCCATCGTGGAGTACATGGAGCCACAGGAATTTGATGACAAACAAAATGCTGAATGTGAATCAGGTCCTGGATCCCCTGGGGCTGGTTTAGACTATGACATGTCCGAGTCGAGCCCGCGTGTCACTCAGCGAGGGATGTCCTTGAACGAATCGTCTAGAATGACGCCTCTGTCTTCTCACCGTCCCAGTGTCTATCAGGTGTACAGCCTGCATAATGTGCAGCTTTACAGACAGCCTCACTACCCCTCCGTACACAAGACCTCTTCTCCAGTCAAAGCTGAGAGGAAGCAACCTCTTCTGAAGAGCCTGAGCAAAGACTCCTCCTTCTCATCTGTGGAATCCCTGCCAGACCTCCTAGGGGGTCTGTTTGGCGGGGGAAAGCAGGGGGGACGCGGTGGGGGGTCCGCACGCAGATCAGAGAGCGAGAGCAGGATAGTCAGTGAGGGCGAGACAGAGTCTACTGCCAACTCCGTGGTCTGTCTAGATGACCCATGGAGAGGAGGCAGCACCTACCTCAAACCCCCCCCAGGAGTCAACTCGCCTGGGGAAGACGACGACGAGGGGGACAGGTTGTGTGACGAGGACATTGACAGGATCCTAGAGCGGGCCAACAAGGTAGCGCTGTATGGGGACTGTGTGTCTGTGACGGCGCTGAAAGATCAAGACCAGAACCGATGCAAAGCAGAGAAGAAGAAGAGAGGCGGAGGAGGAGGAGAGGAGGGAGGTGGAGGAGGAGAGAACCGGAGGAGACACGGGAGAGAGTCCAACGTGGAGATTCTGATCAGCCCTGACTCCAAGGAGGAAGATGAGAGAAGAGTGACAGGGGTGAAGGGCCGTAGAGACAGAGAGATCCCCCATCTGTCCCAAGGATCCTCCCTGGAGTCCCTGTATGCAGCGGGGGAGCTATTTCCATCCGGCAAAGACACTCTGCAGCGCTCCACGTCTCTGGAGAGCTGGCTGGCTCCATGTAAGAGCTGGGAGGAGGCCGAGGGAGAAGGAGGCAGCCAGGGCAGCTTGAGGGAGCTGGGCCTGGGCACCACAGGGGAACTGAGCCGCAGGACTCTGGAGCTCCTCAAACGCCTGGAGAACATCCAGACCCCGCTACACAACCTAAAGATGACACGCAGCATCTCTGACATCACTCTGCAGAGCAGCAGCTCCCTGTGCCACCCTGGGGTGGGGTATGGATCTTGGGGGCCTGGGCACGCTGGGTGCCTCTCAGGGGGCCGAGGTGGTTCCCCCTCCTCTGTCAAAGAGAGCTCGGCTGCTTCTCTGACAGAGCTGAGCAGCACAGAGGACTCGTCGGTGGGCTCTGAGGACCTGGCCGTACTGAGGAACCGCTGCTACCTGCTGGACTCCAACGCCTCCTTCAGGAAGCACCACCACCGGGCCCAGCCAGGGGGTCACCACGGAGGCCATGGGGGTCACGACGAGGCAGACGCCAGCATCAGCATGGTGGTCAACGTGTCATGCACCTCTGCCTGCACAGATGATGAGGATGACAGTGACCTTCTGTCTAGCTCCACGCTGACATTGACTGAAGAGGAGCTGGGTATCAAGGGGGATGAGGAGGAGGACAGTGACCTTCTGTCTAGCTCCACGCTGACCCTGACTGAAGAGGAGCTGGGTATCAAGGAGGATGAGGAGGAGGACAGGTCAGTCGCCTCCGAGGAGGAGAACATGGAGGGCTCCTTAGGCCTAGGCATGGAGTACATGAAGAACGAGTTCCACAACTGGATCCACAATCCATCCTGCTCCCAGCAGCAGTCCCAGTCTGGCAGGGACAAGAACCAGGGGTATGACCCTCTAGGGGACGAGTTGCAGTGTGACACCCTATCCAAAGACCGCACCAATAGGCTGTCTGTAGGCAACGAGCACTGCTCCTTCCTAAACCGCTCATCGCTGAGGCTCCTGGAGTCCCACACCAACAGCAACGTGAAGAAAGAGTGTGTCGGAATGCTGCCTGACGTGGTGAACACCAACAGGAAGAACGCCACGCGGAGGTATATCAGCCAGTTTGTAGATGACATGGAGAACGGGAATGTGGAAAACTCCCACATCAAAGGGAAGGATGAGGATGATGAGTTGTTACGAGAGGAGGGGAGCCTTTTCACCAAGAAAGGGGAGTCCTTCAAAAACTGTTATGTGAACGAGTCAGTGGTGAATGGAGGGGAACAGCTGAGTGGCATGGGAATGGCCACTGCCACCAAGCCATCCTCGTGTGAGACGCTGTCCCAGCTCCAGGCCAAGGAGTCCTCTCTAGAGAGCCAGCTCAGAGGGGAAATCCCCTGCCAGAGCTCCAGCCACTCCTCCCCCTCTCTCTCCCCACTGGAGGACTGCGGTGGCTCCCACCACGCCCTGCAGAATCCACCCTGTTCTGGAAACAACAGTCAGGAGAATCTCTTATCTTCATTCCTCTGTGATGTCCACACCCAGCAGAGCATTGGAGATGCCAACCCCATCCCAGACCCCAACTCAGACCATCCCTGCTGCAGCCACCCCCACCCCCAGGCGCCCCCACGCCAGGACCAAAAGAGCCAGGAGAACGTGCACAACTTTGTGATGGAGATCATCAACATGGCCTCGGTGGCTCTGAAGAACAAGGAGAGCCAGGCGGAGGACAAAGAAAGACCCGGCCAGACTGGAGCCCAGATCAGGGACAAAGTCCTGGAGCACTCCCACCGGACCATCCACCTCCACAAGGGAGACTTCTACTCCTACCTGTCTATCTCCTCCCACGACTCGGACTGTGGAGAAGTTAGCGCCTGTATAGACAGCAAGAGCACCACCCCCTTACTGTCGCCTACCCCAGACATCAGGGACGAGGAGATGCTGTTCGAGGCCTGTCCTGAGAAAGTGTACCTTGGACCTCCTCTCCGCTACAGCATGGCTGTCACCAAGAGGCAAAGGAGGCACAGTCCCAAATTAATTGACTACTACTCCTCATCTCCCTCTCCCTCTCCCACTGCCCAAAGCCAGAGTCCAAGCCAAGCGCCTCTGCCCGCCTGCAATGAATACCAAGAAGAACATGGTATTTCTCCTGGAAGTATAGCTGGGAGACAGCTACAGTGCCATAATGAGGCTTCTTATCTTAATCCGTTACCATGTGAAACTCTGATAGACACTGTTGAATGTTTAGGAGATACTGAAATGCTTGAATCTAACATTTCCCCTGTAATGACTAAGATAAGAGTCTCTTGCTCCAGTACAAATCCTTTAAAAGAGGAAGGCAGCCTCTGTCCCCCAATAAGAAAGTGTGATTCGGATGAAAAAGGATCTACTTCACAGTGGATGAAACAGAAGAATGTCAGGAAAGGCTACAGCTCTCTTCAGGAAGTCAAGTCAACTCATAAACAGAAGCAGGTGAGTTAGACATTACACCCTTTATACACCCACCCACCTATCTCCACGTAATGGGACTGGTGCGCATTTCAGCCTATTATGTATTCATATCTGTGACTAAATATTGGGGAGATATTTTTATTCACTCCTTCATTCATCCCCTCCTCCCCCTCCTCCTCTTCTCCCCCTGAAGTGTCGATGGAAAAGGGATTTGCCTAGCATCCTCCGATTTAGAATGTTAAGGTCTACGGAACAGAATAATCATAATCAGTCAGATTACATTATGATTCATAAGCAAGAATTCCCGGCGAAGAACCATTATTTAATTTCATGACTGAATTACCATGTGTTTGTGTCCTTTTAAGAGGTTGCTCTATTTCATATGCTAAGTTGCCACTTCTCTGGCTGTTCTCTTCAGAAACCTGATGCCTGACCTTCTATCACACTGTTATCTGGCTGTGTCAATTGGTGAATAATTAAGTGATTACCTTGTAAACTGCCGTAATTATAAAAACATCCAACAAAGGAATCTTAAAGGTGGGGTAGTGTGAGCTGTGGAAGATGTAATGATTCTGTTACAGACAGGAAATGTAATTGATAGACAGATCTTTACAAACAGATTATTTTCAAAGCTGTTTTAAGAAAATTCTCAGCACCAATTTAAAGTGAAGAGGGAATTGTTTTCCATTAGCTACTTGTTGTTTTAAGTAATTTACCCTAACCCTATGTTATTTCCTCATATCCTGTAGCTATGCATTGTAACTAAAGAAATATCAGTTGATTAGAAAGGACTACAAAAAATATAAAACCACCAACAATTTGGTTTGTGGTTTGATATATTTTCTCTCTCTCACTCTCTCTTTCTCTCCCACCTCTCTATTTCTCCCTCTCTCTATCGCTCTCTCCTCCCCCCATCTCTCTCTCTTTCTCTCCCACCTCTCTATTTCTCCCTCTCTCTATCGCTCTCTCCTCCCCCCATCTCTCTCTCTCTCTCTCCCCCTCTCTATACTCTCTCCACTCCACAGTCTCCAAGGTCAGTCCAAGGTTGTGGGGAGGTCGGGGGCCTGCGCCCCTGGGGTAGTGGCCCTGTCTCTGACAACTCATCTGCTTCAAAGACTGGAACTGCCAGGCCCCAGGTCAGGGTACGTACAGTATGATGAGTACCGCCACACACACACACACGCATGGGCACACACACCCTCTCGGGCTGTGTACTTTACCTGGGAAAATGGCCAAAAGGGTTTCTCCTTCTCATCGTAGCATTCGATTGCAAACACATTTTCCGCCTCATTCCATACTGCCAGCAAGCACATTCAAAATAAGTTTTGCCATTCATTTAAAAAAAGTACTCTCTTCTTTTCACCCCTGTCTGCAGAACATGTTCAATGATGAGACATACAGTTGAAGTCGGAAGATTACATACACTTAGGTTGAAGTCATTAAAACTCATTTTTCAACCACTCCACAAATGTCTTGTTAACAAACTATAGTTTTGGCAAGTTGGTTAGGACATCTACTTTGTGCATGACACAAGTAAGTTTTCCAACAATTGTTTACAGACAGATTATTTCACTTATAATTCACTGTATCACAATTCCAGTGGGTCAGAAGTTTACATACACTAAGTTGACTGTGCCTTTAAACAGCTTGGAAAGATTCCAGAAAATTATGTAATGGCTTTAGAAGCTTCTGATAGGCCAATTGACATAATTTGAGTCAATTGGAGGTGTACCTGTGGATGTATTTCTAGGCCTACCTTCAAACCCAGTACCTCTTTGCTTGACATCATGGGAAAATCAAAAGAACTGACCTCAGAATTTTTTTTGTAGACCTCCACAAATCTGGTTCATCCTTGGGAGGAATTTCCAAACACCTGAAGGTACCACGTTCATCTGTACAAACAATACTACGCAAGTATAAACACCATGGGACCAGGCAGCCGTCATACCGCTCAGGAAGGAGACACGTTCTGTCTTCTAGAGATTAATGTACTTTGATGCAAAAAGTGCAAATCAATCCCAGAACAACAGCAAAGGACCTTGTGAAGATGCTGGAGGAAACAGGTACAAAGTATCTATATCCACAGTAATACGAGTCTTATATCGACATAACCTGAAAGGCCGCTCAGCAAGGAAGAAGCCACTGCTCCAAAACCGACATAAAAAAGCCAGACTATGGTTTGCAACTGCACATAGGGACAAAGATCGTACTTTTTGGTCCTCTGAAATGTCCTCTGGAGGGAAAAAGGGGGAGGCTTGCAAGACAAAGAACACCATTCCAACCGTGAAGCACGGGGATGGCAGCATCATGTTGTGGAGGGTGCTTTGCTGCAGGAGGGACTGGTGCACTTCACAAAATAGAGGGCATCATGAGGTAGAAAAATTATGTGGATATATTGAAGCAACATCTCAAGACATCAGTCAGGAAGTTAAGGCTTGGTTGCAAATGGGTCTTCCAAATAGACAATGACCCCAAGCATACTTCCAAAGTTGTGGCAAAGTGGCTTAAGGACAGCAAAGTCAAGGTATTGGAGTGACCATCACAAAGCCCTGACCTCAATCCTATAGAAAATTTGTGGGCAGAACTGAAAAAGCGTGTGTGAGCAAGGAGGCCTACAAACCTGACTCGGTTACATCAGCTCTGTCAGGAGGAATGGGCCAAAATTCACCCAACATATTGTGGGAAGCTTGTGGAAGGCTACCCGAAACGTTTGACCCAAGTTAAACAATTTAAAGGCAACGCTACCAAATACTAATTGAGTGTATGTAAACTTATGACCCGCTGGGAATGTAATGAAAGAAATAAAAGCTGAAATAAATAATTCACTCTACTATTATTCTGACATTTCATATTCTTAAAATTAAGTGGTGATCCTAACTGACCAAAGACAGGGAATTTTTACTAGGGAAAAATGTCAGGAATTGTGAAAAACTGAGTTTAAATGTATTTGGCTAAGGTGTACGTAAACTTCTGACTTCAACTGTAACAGCGTATTTCTGGCATTCATGACTAAGTGCCTTAGTCTAGTAGTTAGACAATGTAATGATTCAAGTGCCTCAGTCTAGTAGTTAGACAATGTAATGATTCAAGTGCCTCAGTCTAGTAGTTAAACAATGTTATGATTCAAGTGCCTCAGTCTAGTAGTTAAACAATGTTATGATTCAAGTGCCTCAGTCTAGTAGTTAAACAATGTTATGATTCAAGTGCCTCAGTCTAGTAGTTAAACAATGTTATGATTCAAGTGCCTCAGTCTAGTAGTTAAACAATGTTATGATTCAAGTGCCTCAGTCTAGTAGTTAAACAATGTAATGATTCAAGTGCCTCAGTCTAGTAGTTAAACAATGTTATGATTCAAGTGCCTCAGTCTAGTAGTTAAACAATGTTATGATTCAAGTGCCTCAGTCTAGTAGTTAAACAATGTAATGATTCAAGTGCCTCAGTCTAGTAGTTAAACAATGTTATGATTCAAGTGCCTCAGTCTAGTAGTTAAACAATGTTATGATTCAAGTGCCTCAGTCTAGTAGTTAAACAATGTTATGATTCAAGTGCCTCAGTCTAGTAGTTAAACAATGTTATGATTCAAGTGCCTCAGTCTCGTAGTTAAACAATGTAATGATTCAAATTACAGGAACTCTACTCTCCACAAAGTTTTCCTTTACCAGCAAATTGGTTTGAAAACTATGTATTATCTTATAAGGGATATGTATCGTCTGGGGTTAGCCGTTGCATTATACCCTTTCCTTACTCTCTTTCATGCCTTCATCAGAAACTGCTGGAAGAATGAGAGCATTGGGTTGAGTAGTCAAACAATGTTATGATTCAAGTCCCTCAGTCATCCTTAAGAATAAGAATACATCAATGACTTCACAGTTCCATTCCAATCCCTGCTGAGAGTCCTTGAACAAAATCACATGTACTCACTGCTGTCAGCACAAAAATAATTATTATACAGTAAGCATTTAGCCTTACTACAATTATTGTAGTACAGTATGAATGTAGCCTTCCTAAAATACTTGTAATACTTTAAGGCATTTAGCCTTACTACAATTATTTGAATACTGTATGAATTTAGCCTGACTAAAATACTTGTAATAATTTAAGGCATTTAGCCTTACTACAATTATTTGTTATACAGTATGAATTTAGCCTTACTATAGTACTTGTAATACAGTAATAATTTAGCCTTACTAAAATATGTGTAATACTTGTAGGCATTTAGACTTACTACAACTATTGTAGTACAGTATGAATTTACCCTTACTAAAATACTTGTAGTAAAGTATGAATTTTGCCTTACTAAAATACTTGTAATAAAGTATGAATTTAGCCTTACTAAAAAACGTGTAATACAGTATGAATTTAGCCTTACTGAAATACTTGTAAACAGTATGAATTTAGCCTTACTAAAATACTTGTAATACAGTATGAATTTAGCCTTACTAAAATACGTGTAAACAGTATGAATTTAGCCTTACTAAAATACTTGTAATACAGTATGAATTTAGCCTTACTAAAATACTTGTAAACAGTATGAATTTAGCCTTACTAAAATACTTGTAATACAGTATGAATTTAGCCTTACTAAAATACTTGTAATACAGTATGAATTTAGCCTTACTAAAATACTTGTAATACAGTATGAATTTAGCCTTACTTAAAAACTTGTAAACAATATGAATTTAGCCTTACTAAAATACTTGTAATACAGTATGAATTTAGCCTTACTAAAATACTTGTAATACAGTATGAATTTAGCCTTACTAAAATACTTGTAATACAGTATGAATTTAGCCTTACTAAAATACTTGTAAACAGTATGAATTTAGCCTTACTAAAATACTTGTAATACAGTATGAATTTAGCCTTACTGAACTACAACTCACTCACCACAAAGGCAGAATGACCTTTTCTCAATAATATATAATTGTGTGCTACAAAAGGCCAATCACCTCAGAGGTGTATTTCTCCACTCCTCAGTATCAGCTACAATAGTATGAACCAACTGTTTCTGCAGGGAGAGTTGCATGCCATTAAAATACTGTAGGCTGTTTGTAAGAGGACTAGGCTGTGTATTTAGTTATTAGTTATGTGGGGATGTCATCCCCCATGGGCACCCCTGGGGCTAAACACTCTGCTGTCTCCCCTCTGTGAGTCCCTCCTGTCCCCCTTCTCCCCCACTATCTCCATACTGTCCAATGCCAGCCTCAGCGAACACAACTAGTACACCCAGTAGTCATGTACAGCTGTATCTGACCCACCCACTGCCATCTCGTCTGGCCCACCCGTTCAGCCCCGCTGCATGCCACACCACTATAAAAGCGGAACAGGTGTGATTAGTCCTATGGTGAATACAGACCATGAAGCACTGCTGAATGAATCAGTCAGTCTGTACCATGGTCTGTGGTTTAGAGATTAATGTAAATAGTGTTGTTGACTGTACTACAGAGGTATTGCGTCACAGCGTGGTTTGTTGAACATTGTACATTGAGGACAAATGTTTCAAATATTCACACTTCATATGTGTTTTGGGGAATATACAGTACTATGTACTATTGTAATATATCACTGGCAGTGTTTGTGTGAGCTGGTCATTACTAAATTAGAAAAAAAAGTGAAAATAGCTCCAGAACAGATATTGTGTAATGGTAACTTGACTGACATTTGTACTGTATGTATCTTTGTCTTCTTGTCTTACAGAGACTGTCTGGGAGTGTAGCCTCAGCCACCTCCAAGGCTCAGCTGTGAGAGAGGATGGTCCATGTCTGTGTGCAGTGTCCATCCTGGTGGCCTGTGGCATGGGCTCTCTCCCATGTTCCCCTGGTCAATGGCTCTCTCTAGCCTGCTACTCAAGCTTCCTCTTCTTCCTTCTGGCTACTGTAATGCTGACCCCTGACCTTTGACCTCTCAGTGACCCGCACCATCCTCTGCTCCTCCAATCCGTCCCAGACTGGAACTGAGCTACCACACTGCTCTGCCACCAACCATACAAACCCTCACCAAACACACACAGACACATACTTCTTCTGTCAGTTTGTATGGCATTTCTCACTATCTCACCAGTACTGTAGAACCAGCTGCAGATGTTATAAGCCCAGGTTTTCCTTGTTTGCTGCATCAGTAAGGTCAAATTTGAAGAGGACACATGGAGTGGGCGAGTACTTTGAGAGCTGCTGTTTGGTGATTAGTTCCATCCTGTCTGGACAGAACAGCACTGCTGAGAGTTCCAGAGCGTTCTGAGAGTTCCAGCTCCATGGCAACTTGTGTTAAGAAAGAGAAAGCCAGAGGGAAAAAGAGGGATTGTTTTGGCACTCAACTGATGAAGGAAATGGAAGTTGGACCTATGTCATAAAGAAAGCCAAATGCAAGTAGATCTATCTATGCAACACGTCCCAGGTTGGAAACAGCTGAACAGTGTTGTGTAGTAAGAGATTGATGATGACTGTTGACTTAAATTCAACATCTATCTACTATTTCCTTTTTAATTTTTTATTCCTAAGACATAAAGGCAGGGTACGACTACGGGGGAAGGTTTTACACTTTAAAAATGTGTGCCTTGCTGTTGTTATTTCTTATACCTTTTTTGTTGAAACACTGCTACCCCAGTTAGGTGTTCAAAAGATGTAGAGAAGGAAAACAACAGCAAGGTTGAAACAGGCATCCGCCTATATGTATACGTTGTCCAACCTTGACGTGTCATGATGGTGTACATGCTTGGTGTTTAGTGTAAAAGTGTTCTGTGATGTGGAATACTATCAGCGTTAAAGTGCTAGACTGCATGGTTAACAATACATATACAGACATGTTGAGAAATAAACTTCATCTATTGGAAACCATTTGATTACATGCATTTTCTGTATGCAATTCACCTGAAACAATGTACAAACATCCTTCATTGTTGATCATTTCTTTTCTCAACACTATAAATCAAAAATGCACAAGTGGAACATTAAATGGGAGATGCGTCTGGGAGGCCATGATTGGGGATCCGAGGAGTTAGTACTAGGAAAAACAGCTGATTTACCAGACTGATTGGGGATCCGAGGAGCTAGTACTAGGAAAAACAGCTGATTTACCAGACTGATTGGGGATCCGAGGAGTTAGTACTAGGAAAAACAGCTGATTTACCAGACTGATTGGGGATCCGAGGAGTTAGTACTGGGAAAAACAGCTGATTTACCAGACTGATTGGGGATCCGAGGAGTTAGTACTGGGAAAAACAGCTGATTTACCAGACTGATTGGGGATCCGAGGAGTTAGTACTGGGAAAAACAGCTGATTTACCAGACTGATTGGGGATCCGAGGAGTTAGTACTAGGAAAAACAGCTGATTTACCAGACTGATTGGGGATCCGAGAAATTAGTACTAGGAAAAACAGCTGATTTACCAGACTGATTGGGGATCTGAGGAGTTAGTACTAGGAAAAACAGCTGATTTACAAGACTGATTGGGGATCTGAGGAGTTAGTACTAGGAAAAACAGCTGATTTACCAGACTGATTGGGGATCCGAGCAGTTAGTACTAGGAAAAACAGCTGATTTACAAGACTGATTGGGGATCCGAGGAGTTAGTACTGGGAAAAACAACTGATTTACCAGACTGATTGAGATTATATGAAAACATATGTTTAGGGAAGTCATTGAATGTTAACTACAAAATGCTACATAAAGTGTGTGTGTCAGCGTCCAAATGGCAACCTTATTCCCTAATGAGTGCACTATATAGGAATAGGGTACCATTTGGAACACACGCTCAACAGTATAGTCATTACTATAGTCATTACATTGAGTCTACGTTGAGTGTTGCCAGTCACACAGACACAGCCATTAGCATGAATAATGGGTTTTTCACAGGAGGTGCTGATGATTCTGACAATGATGGGATAAGAGAAATGATCCTCTGAGCCCATCAGCGAATCAGCTCTGGAGGTACGTCCTGTCCCCCACACACCCATGCTCGTTCTCACACACACACACACATACATATGGATGCATGTACCTACAGTCACACACACTTTTGCACACGCACACACTTTTGCTCACACACAGGCATGCACACACACACACTGCTCAACAGCCAATCAACCTTTCCGTGATTGCCTAGACTAGACTTGCCTTGATGACTCTTTACTGTAATTGCCCATTTGGTCTTATGGAAGATGCATGTTTGTTGATGATAAGTGTGTTCTTACATCAGAGCAAATCTGACAGAAAAAATAAAATGGTATCCATTGTTTATAAAAAGACTGTGAATATTACATAACACATCAAGTTGTGTAACAACAGCTTCCTCAGCCATCAGCAGCCATCAGCAGCCATATTACAGGCTGTATGTAGATCTAGCAGACTGCAGAATACAAGTACTGCATGTTATAGCACACTACTATCTAAGTATCTTTTTGATTCTTATTGTTGATGAAAGCTTCAGACTTGACTGATGTGATTATTAAATTAGAATGGAAATGCATTCCTACATTGTCCTCAAAGAAACATGACATGTTGAAGAAAAATATATTTATTATTTTGCCTTTTTGCAATTAACAAGCTCTTTTTGCTTGAAATGGAAATGACTTTAAAGGGAGTAAAGGTCATGTGTATCGAACCATGGTGGCTTTGCAATTACCACCAGTCAAAATGTTGTTTTCGTGTCCTTGCTTAAGCATGGATGGGAAAATGAATAAGACGGCTGGACACTCTTTGTTGAAAAGATCACACATGATTATGCCACATCAGAAAGACAAGAAGGGAAATCATTTTTTCTGTGTAGAAAGGGAGGGATGAAATATTCCTGTTATTTAAATCTCACAGGGAAGGTTTTAGGGTGTGGTTGTACAGTTGTGAAAGTTTTCTCTAACAAACGAAGGATGACTCAAGGCAAAAAGGGTTTACATTGCAGTAAGATGTAAAACATGATAGTATTTTAGCAGCATTTACTACGTTTCCATCGTCGTTGATGGCCTTGTGCTTTTGAGAGCATTCACGGTCCTCTATTACATTTCCAGAGATGGATAGAATCATTTCCTCATCATCAAAATGCCAATGTACTTTAATCTGGACGAGGAAAATAAAATTGTGGTAAGAAATTAAAACAGGTTCCTTTAAGTTTACTGTACTGCATGTGCTACATTATAGGCGTTTGTATAGCGAGGCCAGTAGAGCCCCCCCCCCCACCCCCACCCCGTTGTTCACTGTGACATTCAATGTGATCGATGACATTGGCACACACACAAAATAACACAATATGCCATGTCAAAGTCATGTACATGTGCTTAACAAAAAGTTGTACAATTAGAAAAGAACCGTGAAAAGAAAGTAGTACAAAAAAAGACAACCATGTGTCAGTTGATCATTGTGGTAGGCAGTGGCAGACTGCGTATGTGTGACTGTGAGTGAAAGGGCCCGGGCGATGACAGAGGTGCTGGCCCCATCAGTGGACCAGGGATTGTGCTGATTGTGTTCATGTAATTTAAGAGGTTTAGGTGATTGGATTTCAGACTGTCATCAAATCGCGTTAAGAAACAATTTGATATGGAATCACATCTGAAATGGCAGTGCGGGAGCTTTTAATGGAGGAAAAATAAAAGCAACGATGTCATCTCCACTTGGACATATTGAAAGTCTTTACCTGAGTGTCCCAGCTGTAATTCCTCACAACAGTTTGTTCATAATTTCTCCTGAGCCCCAAATCATCTTTAAAAGACAGGGAAGCAATATTTCATATTACATTAGGATGGTTGAGTAAAAGGTGAGTGTTTTCCTTGCTCTATGCCTCCCTGGCTCTGACCTGTCCATCAGATTGGACAATTAATGGTAGAGTACGATCATAGGAACTCGGTCACCATACATCCTACATTTTCATGGAAGAATTCCCCTTACTGACATGTACAGTAAACATTATAGGACAGTGTCTTAGACAGAGATCAACACTAGTACTGGACCAAAACGCACTTTCAATGGAGGATCTTCTTTGAGGACGCTTTTTAGTCCTGGACTATGATTAATCTGTGTCTGGGGAAACTGACCCTACGTGAGTTTGAAAAAAACAGTGGTATAGTGCATAGTGAAAACCTGTGAGAACTTGACTATTTGTGCTATTAAAACCATACATGCTACTATTGTACTTTAAATCCAATTTTAAGTTGGATTTCCCTTTAACACGTCTCGGACCAGAACCCAAACAGAGCTTTATCCTCTCTAAGACTTTACAAAATAAGTCACATCACAGACAAAATAGAGAAATGTATGAATCGCTGCATATAAGACATGATTATAACTGCATTGTCAGGGTTTTTTTCTTCTTCTTTTTTGCTCTTCTCTCACATTTCACGTGTTTTATTTCTTCATTTATATTACTACCTCTATTGTGAATTGTTGGGAAAGAGCTTGCAAGTTAAGCATTCACTGCACTGTTTAACACCTGCTGTATTCCGTGCATGTGACAATACAACTTGAAACTTATAATACTCTGATCCTTGGTACTCACAAAAGAACGATGAAATTATGATTCTGAGAAGCGTCTTCAATTATCAATTTCTGATGCAAGGCTGAATGATGATCTCTGGAATCACACTGTTAGCCTTCCATATGATAACACACGTTCTGGAGGAGACATTCTTCAACAGTTATCAGATAGACAGTTCACTCTCTCGTTATGGAGGAGACATTCTTCAACCGTGTTATCAGATAGACAGTTGACTCTCTCGTTCTGGAGGAGACATTCTTCAACAGTGTTATCAGATAGACAGTTGACTCTCTCGTTCTGGAGGAGACATTCTTCAACAGTGTTATCAGATAGACAGTTCACTCTCTCGTTCTGGAGGAGACATTCTTCAACAGTGTTATCAGATAGACAGTTGACTCTCTCGCTCTGGAGGAGACATTCTGCAACAGTGTTATCAGATAGACAGTTGACTCTCTCGTTCTGGAGGAGACATTCTTCAACAGTGTTATCAGATAGACATTTGACTCTCTCGTTCTGGAGGAGACATTCTTCAACAGTGTTATCAGATAGACAGTTCACTCTCTCGTTCTGGAGGAGACATTCTTCAACAGTGTTATCAGGTAGACAGTTGACTCTCTCGTTCTGGAGGAGACATTCTTCAACAGTGTTATCAGGTAGACAGTTGACTCTCTCGTTCTGGAGGAGACATTCTTCAACAGTGTTATCAGATAGACAGTTCACTCTCTCGTTCTGGAGGAGACATTCTTCAACAGTGTTATCAGATAGACAGTTGACTCTCTCGTTCTGGAGGAGACATTCTGCAACAGTGTTATCAGATAGACAGTTGACTCTCTCGTTCTGGAGGAGACATTCTTCAACAGTGTTATCAGATAGACAGTTCACTCTCATTCTGGAAGAGACATTATAAAACACTGTCAAGTTCTGATAAGGTAAATGACTCAGAACTACTGTAGAATGCCATGGTAAGATGTCCGCCCCATTCCTTAAGAGGAATGATTATACTTTCTGAAATCAGGTGCAGGATTACCCTAAATGAATACTATTCACAGTTAAATAGCTCAACCTCCTTAGCTACACTGTTATATTCACTGTAAGGCACCTTGTGACTTCAAGTACTTCAACATAGCATTGATTATCATTATTTTCAGAGCAAGGGAGAGAGAAGCAGTTGCACCTGCCCCCGTTCTGTCTCATGTACTTTAGCAAAGAACTGTAGACACATAAATGCAATACAGAGCCCTCCAAATAACTGAGCAGGTAAACAGCAGCAGAGATGGTTCATCTAATTGTATCAGGGGCCTGTAATGTTGGTTTAAAGCCTCCAGTGCAATTCATTTGATTTCATTACAGGGAAAACACAGCAAAAGGTGGCTAGCAGTTTTCTGGACCTCATTCTTGGAGCAGTTTTATTAGAGATGGTTAGAGAACCAATCCAATTTGAAGTCTCAGGTGAAGAGCTTTGGTTGTTTTGTATTGGTGTTGAATCATCTGGATTGGTCTATGTTTAGAGGATCATTTCAGAAGAGTCTGCCATTTTCATATTCTAAAGGTGTAGTTTTAGAGGCAAAATAAAACATGTTTGAGTATAAAAGGACAGAATGCTCCTACTTTAAAGATTAGAATTGTTTTTGCAAAACCTTCCTTAACATGGTATTAACATGTTCATTAAGTATGCTTAGGTTTCTGCCCTTCTGAGGAGAGAACATTGTTATCTAGATAAAATGTATAATGTGTTATGAAACCTTGAGTTGGTTTCCTCTTGAACCCTTCACTTCAAGCAAACATAGACTGAATCTTACAAATTAATATAAAGATGTTTTCATAGGCAAATTGTATGTTATAAAATTCAGTTATATTATATTCTACCTGATCTGTGAGTAATTTGATCCAGTTCGTATTGGCTGCACTGTCTATCAAACACATAACTGTGTCTTGGTGTGAGAGGGTTTGATAGCAGACCTATGTTAATTTGTACTTTACCCGCGTAATGAAAGGGCGTATCAGTTTCAATGGAATCGATTTTAGCTGTCTCGCGGGCTGCAATGGGTTACTGCTCCTGCAGTATCCTTTGCGCGTTCTTGTCATTGTCTTTGATTGGCTGGAATGGTGCTGCGCGCGCTCCGTGGATCGCTTGCGCGAGGCAGTTAATCAGCAGCTGCTGAGGCCAAGTTCATCCGCTCACACGCGCTAGGAATGGCATTGCTACCAGATCAAACAACAACACCGTCTATGGGAACATTCACAAAGACAGCAACAAGCTTATTTACAAATGTTCTGCTGCACATTAGGGCATAGCAAGTTGAGAGAACCTGTTCCGGAGACACCTCACACAAACAACAGCACATAGAGCACCTGTCAAGAGGAGAGGGTTTCAGTCCTTCAAAGAAAGATAAGAAAACATCACACTTCAATTGTTGGAGACAAACTGAACGCTTCAGCGTTATTTGGAAGTTTTTTAAAGCGAATTTTTCACACTAGCCTATCAACACATCTAGGCATCCTTACAAATAGCATCGGTCCTGTTTTGGAAGTGACGCTGTGCCAACAGTAGTGGAGGGCATAAAATACTTTAACTTTTTGCAATCCTCTAATCTAGGTTTAACGATTTGGTCAGCGACCTACTGCCAACTTCTGTATTGCCTATAATGTAAGTGCAAATAGTTATCCATTTCAAAACTTGATCTTGCATGGTTTTGTTCGTAATAACACGTGGATTGGAATGATGCTGTGCGCACGGAGGATGCAAACCGGTCGGAGATTGTGGCTTTAAGCCTTTTATTTTTCTAATCGTCTAAGCATCTTAAAGAGATAACATTTCAGTAAATTCAAAATAAGGTTATTGGTGAGCTTTTTATGACAAGAAACCGGTTCCAAAGAAGCGCCTGAAATGTGTTAATCTGTTTAACTTTTTAAGTAAAAGTTCCTGACCGCCTGTCACTTCTTATATTTAAACTTCTAGATCACCAGTCATCAATAACCCTAATCAATGTTCCACTTTTACATAGAGAACATGCTAAAGTAAATTAATATATCTTATTTCTGAATAGTTCAGTAACATAAGGCTAGACTTTACAATATTTTACGCAAGAATTACGCGTAATGCTGCAATAGCCTATTTGGCACAACATATTCGAAATTTTATCATTCTAGATAAAGAACAATATTCACTGATCTCCACTGTCTCCAACTACAAATCCGTGCGTAGAGGACGCGTTTCCTGCCCCGCACATCACCGGCATCAATGTCATTGTTAACCTCCTGAAAGCTGTGAAAGCTAGAGAAATCAAGACGTAGAATGGCCGATGAGCTGGTAACCATCACTAATAGGATTGTGATGTGACTTGTTTGGCTGGAGGGACGGCTGCTGCTACTCGTTGAAATATCTCCATAGACTCGGTGCGTGTTCAATCTACCAGAGCTGGGATGATCAGAATCTTCCCGGATTTCAGCGTTCAGGTGACAGCGGCAGGTGGAGGAGCCGGGGGAATGCCATCAGGTCACGCCATGGGGAGAGTCCCCGGTACAACTAACGGGAACCCGCAGAACGTCCAGGGGATCACCTCCTATCAACAAAGGTATGTTGACCACTGGGGAAATGTGTTTAGTTTTATTTTATTTCACCCATTCTTTCATTCAGACATGGCCACACAATAATAGATGTATAGAGATGACAGAGATATAGATTGATAGAGATAGAGATATAAGTCACTAAACACTTTGGGTTGGTTTTGGACATGGGTACCACACAGAGGTGTCATGCTCATAGGGGGCACGTGCCCCCTCAGATTTGTCCGGTAAAAAATATATTTGAAAAAAATTACATTTTTAAATAGGTTCCCAATCTTCCAACCTCATAACTAGCTACCAAAAAGACATTTCAGGCTATCAATCAAGTTAGAGTAGCTAGCTCGTGTAACTATCTTAGTTGGCATGCCTGCTGGCAAGGTTGGTAGACTTAAGAAAAGCTAGCAATAACTAAATGTGCTGAATAAGACTCCCATGCCTTTCAATATTTTACCCAGCTTTTAGCAGAGATGCAGAGAAGCATACTTAGTTTCCTGAAAAAAATAACCATCTGTCAGGAGGATACAGACAGCTCAAGAGGTATACTTAGATACGAAGAAAAAAACATATATATATTTTTACATAGAATTAAGCATAATGATTATGGCTCTAGATTGCAGGAAAAAGCTGTTTCAGGTGTTTAAAAAATCCTAAATTCTCCAATTTATGGACAGGGGGCTTAGCCCCCATTCAATAGACTATTTAAAATAGCCAAGTGTTGTTTATGCACCACATTATACATGCAACAGCATGTAAAGTAACTTTCTTACTACATTCCGCAGGTAATCACCAACCCCCAGCCCTGCTCACGTACTTTATTCCCCTTCAGATTTTTGGGGTGCATAACGACCCTGCTACCACATTTATAACATATGGCATTATCAAGTTTCAAATCATGCTATTTATGCGATATAGGCCATATGGATGACAATAATTGGAGTGGGATTAGTTAAAATGGTGATTACCTGCAGAATGTAGTAAGAAAGTTACTTTACATGCTGCTGCATGTATAATGAGGTGCATACAACAACACTTGGCTACACAGTCAACTTATTCTGAAACATGACTTAAAGTAGGCTATCCATGACACCTTCATACCATTCAATAGACTATTTTACAATAAATAATTAGGGTAATCTATAGACCTTCACTGAACATTTTACTTTCTACTTGATCATGCATGGCTATAAAGCCTGTCAAAGATAATTAGGATAATTATGTTATACACCGAGACTTAATGACTGGCAAAAGTTGACACATTGACTTTAGAAACCAATGGTATTTGTGTTTAAATGCTTTTGCAACCCATATTTAAAATCACACGTATTCTAGAGTGACTCATTATATTTTATAAAACATGTTGGGAAACCTATCTTGTTTCAGGTGAAAAATATATAGATTATAGCCTACATCTGCTCTCTGAAAGAGAAATGTTGAACGGAAACTAGTGGCATGACACCTGCTAAAATATAAACATAACATTTTTGGGGGGTTAAAGTAACTGACGATAATCCATAGGAATTTTTTTTAAGGCAAGTTGTATTTTCTTTGATCATATTATATAACAACAAAAAAATGTTTATAGGCTTAGTATTTTCAAACCAACTGTAGTCTATGTGTTCACATTTGGTTATATACAAATTGTATATATATATATATATATATATATATATATATATATATAGTCTAGTCTATCATATATATATATATATATATATATATATATATATATATATATATATATATATATATATTGTAGACTAATTACCATTATGGCAACTCACTGTATGGTTATATCTGCAAAGCATCTGTGGGTTTATTCTAGGCTTCTTACCCTATATCAGCATATTAACTACCTGAAGTTTGTATTTAGCATCTGGTCAACACATTTTGACAAGTCAGTGACCTTGATTGTTCATTGATTGAAGACTAGTTTTGATCTGATGTGACACTCTAATGATAATGAATTTAAATGCAAATGATTGAACAATTAGGCTAATGTGTGGCTAATTCATATGTTATAATACACTAAAATAGCATTTGCTTTTTAGATTAAACTAAAGTGAATCACACACAGATAACTCTTAAATAATAGGCCTATTTAAAACAGATATACAGTAAATGTATGTGGATATCTTTTCATTTCAATTATGAATGTTGGACGTTGTTAATAATATGGGCCTATAGTCCTCATAAAATAAACACTTTTTAAAATCAACTATGAAATTGATACAAGTGGCATGTGTCCACTGTCTAATATATACATATTTGATAATGACAATTCTAATAAAATGTGTTTTATAAACACTTTAGCATTGTAAATAGTCACATCCAATATCTATCTGCAAGACTTATTACTATCAAAAACATTTCCATTTAGCTTAGTGAGAAAACCTCATAGGCCAATGCATAAAACTATAGATGCGTCTTATAGCAGTTACAAAAAGCACAGCCAAGGATATTTGCGTATCGCAACCTGTACAACGGAAAATGACAACTGTCTCCAACTACAACTGAGCGGCGTTGTTGTTCTGGCTGGAGAGAAGATGTTTCCTTTTTCTCATAGAGCGAGCCAGGAAAAGCTGGAAAATGCACAGACAAACAGACTTAGAAAAATCCTTTACGAAGCACCGGAGACAACGCGCTCTTGTGGAAAAATGTAATGAAACGATGTGCATAGAGTAGCCTAGCATTTCCACTGCTACAACCCGAGCCCCATGTATCAGGAGAGCAGCGGGATTTGAGAAGCGCATCCCCCGGTTTCCACTCACTTTTCTTGGCATGCCTTTCGAGCTCGGTCTTGGGGTTTTTTGCTCCTTTTTTCACGCTCATGAACGCCAATACACGGAGACGGGGGCACAGTTGGTCCACATCAGCGCTACAGCTTTGTTTAAATATACCCAGACTACATGAAGCATTGCTGTCAGGCGTCACGGCTTTATGTCAAAATAAATCTGAAGAAAAAAAAAGTAAGAAATCAAATAATTGTAGGAAGATGGCGCCCACCAAGCCTAGCATTCAGCAAGACCCTACAAGAAGAGAACGGTAACGCTTGGAGTGTTCTATTTATATATGTAAACGTTAACGCTTCTCATTAGATGCTATGCGATTTTGAGTGGAGATGTCAGAAGTTTCTATGTTGCCCTTTCCAGCAGGAGTGCGTCTGAGAATTGGGGACCTTGGCGTTCGGGTAACAGGTATAGCCTGGAGAAGGCGTATGTTATACGGAATAGAGGGCACACACACCGTCAGTGCATATCGTCTGTTAGAGCGCTTCCCTGCATTGCAGGCACTTTCGCATTGTTTCTGCTCTAAGCAAGGTTGTTTAGCGTCGTGAAACATGTGCATTCATCGATGACAATGCCGCTGTTTGTTTCTGTGTAGCATGGAAGTGCTGCTTGCTAGGCCAGGCTGTGCTGTTCTGTGTGCATTGGTGAATCACTGCCTGCTGTTTTGCAGCCGGACACCAGTCACTGAAGCTTGTGAGAGATAAATTAGCATACACCAGCAACCAGCTGTTGAGGAACTTTAAATGAAGCGCATGTCGAATCAGACATCACCCAGCATGTAATGGTTGTAGTAGATCTGTTGTAAAGGACAACACTTTGGCTTCAGCAGTCAATTGTATTATATGGTTTAATTTGCATCTGTTGAAAACAAGCAGGTGATTAGATGTAAATTAATAATGGTGTGTTGATACCTGGAGTTGAAAGTGTCTCTTGAAGGCCAGTGGGCAATTGTATTTTCGCAAATAATAGAACAATTCTAATTATGGGATAGCTACATCCTTATGTTGTTTTTCTTCCACAACATCAAACAAATTAGAATTAAGTTTTAGGATCTGAGTTTATTACAGATAATGACAACTTCATAACAGACAGTTTTATATCTATGTGTTATTGAACGCAGTGCTCATGCTTTTATGGAATATAACAAACCAGCTACAATATATCAATGTGTACTGGGATGTAATCTGTTAGGACACGTTCTATCTAACATGCTTGTGTTACATTTGAACAAAGTGAAAACTTGACTTGGACCATTACTGTCAAAACTTGCTATTGTGCATTATTATTATACAATACTCATGTTGTTAATAATCCTAATGAAACATTTACTAACTGTCTGCTCTGAGTAAATGAAGGCCTGCGATTTCACTTTTTCACAATTTCATTCAGCAAGTTTGCAATTGCAGCAGTATCCAGCCAGCTGCAGCAGGGAATGTTTATGCTAAATCAGTCTCTGGTAATCTCTCTAGCAGGAGCATATTTGTGTGCCATTCTGGGTTATATCTGAGAGATAGGAATCTTGAATATGGAATTAATTTAGAGGGGGAAACTTCATAGCCTGTGGATGAGTGCTTTCTTTATCACTGGTCTCCTATTGCCATTCTGCAGAGGTTAATCAGACTGTGATTTGTCATTCTGCTTCACTTGAGAGTTGAACTAAATAACACTTGAGTCTGAGAATTCTGATTGAAGGACTATGTGAATATATTTAATTTAATGCCCCTCTTAATAGCATCCTGATGTTTGCCAGAGTGGGAGGTAGGCTGTTTATAGTCGCTGCTGTCCTCAAGGTGGTGGAATCTGACTAATGCCAGCCTGACTGACTTGGGCAAACAACTTCCCTGTCTGGATTAAGGAGAGGGTGAGAGAGACCCAGAAAACCTGAGCCTACGCCTTCACTATGGTGAATCACTAAAACAATACAGAAATACACTACAGAAAAGAAGGAACAGCACGTCAGAAATCAGCTCAATGTAATTGAAGAATCCATAGAATCTAGCCACTTCTGGGAAAATTGGAAACTCTAAACAAACAAAAACACAAAGTGTTATCTGTTCAAAACGGAGATGTATGAATAAACCACTTCTCCAATCTTTTTGGCTCAAAAACAAAGAACAAACAGCAAAACATATACATGATCAAATACAAATCTATACATGATCAAATACAAATATATTAAACTATTAACTAACTATTAAAGCTATTATCCAGAAACCACTGGATTCTCCAATTACACTGAATGAACAAAATACAAACCCTCCAACCCAAAAAGACCTGTGGGGTTGATGGTATCCTAAATGTAATGATAAAATATACAGACCACAATTTCCAATTGGCTATACTTAAACTCTTTAAAATCATCCTCAGTTCTGGCATATTTCCCAATATTTGAAACAAGGACTGATCACCCCAATCCACAAAAGTGGAGACAAATTTGACCCCAATAACTACCGTGGGATATGCGTCAACAGCAACTTGGGAAAATACTCTGCATTATCATTAACAGCAGACTCGTACATTTCCTCAGCGAAAACAATGTACTGAGCAAATGTCAAATTGGCTTTTTACCAAATGACCGTACGACAGACCACGTATTCACCCTGCACACCCTAATTAACAAACAAACAAACCAAAACAAAGGCAAAGTCTTCTCATGCTTTATTGATTTCAAAAAAGCTTTCGACTCAATTTGGCATGAGGGTCTGCTATACAAATTGATGAAAAGAGGTGTTGGGGGAAAAATATACAACATTATAAAATCGATGTACACAAACAAGTGTGCGGTTAAAATTGGCAAAAAACACACATTTCTTTCCGCAGGGCCAGGGGGTGAGACAGGGATGTAGCTCAAGCCCCACCCTCTTCAACATATATATCAATGAATTGGCGAGGTCACTAGAACCGTCTGAAGCACCCGGCCTCACTAGAATCTGAAGTCAAATGTCTCCTGTTTGCTGATGATCTGATGCTGCTGTCCCCAACCGAGGAGGGCCTACAGCAGCACCTAGATCTTCTGCACAGATTCTGTCAGACCTGGGCCTTGACAGTAAATTTCAGTAAGACAACAATACAAAATCCATCTAGACACCGTTGCCCTAGAGCACACAAAAAACTGTACATACCTCGGGCCTAAACATCATCGCCACATGTAACTTCCACAAAGCTGTGAACGATCTGAGAGACAAGGCAAGAAGGGCCTTCTATGCCATCAAAAGGAACATAACATTTGACATACCAATTAGGATCTAGCTAAAAAATTCTTGAATCAGCTATAGAACCCATTGCTCTTTATGCTTGTGAGATCTGGGGGCTGCTCACCAACCAATAATTCACAAAATGGGACAAACACCAAATTGAGACTTCATGCAAAATTCTGCAAAAATATCCTTCATGTACAACATAAAACACCAAATAATGCATGCAGAGCAGAATTAAGCCAATACCCGCTAATGATCAAAATCAAGAAAAGAGCTTTTAAATTCTACAACCACCTAAAAGGAAGTAATTCCCAATCCTTCCATAAAATTTACCCGGAGAAGAGTCCCCTAAGCAAGCTGGTTCTGGTGCTCTTAGACCCAGCCAAATCATGAAAACAAAAATATAATTACTTGACTCATTGGAAAGTGCAATTTGGCCCCAAACAGAGAGTACACAGTGGCAGAATACCTGACCACTGTGACTGACCCAAAGTTAAGGAAATATTTGACTATGTACATACACAGTGAGCATAGTCTTGTTATTGAAAAAGGCTGCTGAAGGCAGACTCCCATATCTATTGGGTGAAATACCACAGTGTGCAATCACATCAGCAAGATTTGTGACCTGTTGCCACAAGAAATGGGAAACCAGTGAAGAACAAACACCATAGTAAATTCAACTTATATATATGTTTATTTATTTTATTTATGTACTTTAACTATTTGCACATCATTACAACATTGAATGTAGACATATTATGACAATTTTAAATGTCTATATTATTTTGTTACTTTAGCTTGTGTAATGTTTACTGGACATGTTTTATTGTTTATTTCACTTTTGTTTATTATCTATTTAACTTGCTTTGGCAATGTAAACATATGTTTACAAAAGCCCCTTAAATTGAATTGAGAGAGAGAGAGAGAGAGAGAGAGAGAGAGAGAGAGAGAGAGAGAGAGAGAGAGAGAGAGAGAGAGAGAGAGAGAGAGAGAGAGAGAGAGAGAGAGAGAGAGAGAGAGAGAGAGAGAGAGAGAGAGAGAGAGAGAGAGAGAGAGAGAGAGAGAGAGAGAGAGAGAGAGAGAGAGAGAGAGAGAGAGAGAGAGAGAGAGAGAGAGAGAGAGAGAGAGAGAGAGAGAGAGAGAGAGAGAGAGAGAGAGAGAGAGACGGTGTTGGCTTGAGTTCACACACAACAGAGTAACTAACCACACAGTTGGCTTGGTTTCATAAAACAATTCCCCCCTCTGGGCAAACAAAAGTGCTAATTTGTTATATTTCCTGTTCTGTTCACTTCAGAATATTTGCAGAACAGAGTTAAGAATTAGTATAACTAAGATCGCTATAGTCTGTAGAGGTGAGCAACGTGATGGTGTAGTTGCTGTGAAGACAGTGTATTAGGCTATGTTTAGGTAAAAATAATACCACATTCTACTTTGTTTTGATGGAATTATAGAGTGAGCTTGGCATTTTTTGCTTGTGGTCTCAAATATTAAAGCGTTGCATTTTTTTCCTCGCTATTAAATGATTTCAGTACGTAATTATTGTTTACAATGACAGAGGTATATCTTGCTGTGATTTTCACTTGTCGTAAACAACTTGAACCAGGCAGCAATGTACAGACAGTATAGTCTAATGGTATTTTTTTTTACTCTTAAAACCATTTTCACTTGAAATGAAATACTAGATACATATTAGATGAAACTGACAATCTTTTGTGGGAAGGAGTGCTTTGGACCAAAGCAAATGTTCAAGGAAGCAGCCAGTCAGCAAAATACAGTAATGTGTTATTGTCAGAGAACACTGAGAGAGGATATTACATCTCATAGTTACAGCCCGAAGTTTGGATGGACCTTATTAAAAAAATGTACCTGTTCACCGCACAGCCCCCCTTATTGGTTCTTTTCACAACGATGGTGATTGTCAGTGTGTGTTTTTTTTCCCAGTAGCGATGGTAGAGGTAGTGGGGCTTCCTGGGGGATTTTTAGTTTGTTGATAAGGTTTTAAAGGACATACTACTCCAAGATGCTTGAAAGTTAAGTTATGTTCTCTTCCTTTGAAACTCCTCTGAAAATCGAGGAGAGTTACATTTTATCTCTTGATCTCAATGACATTGCCAGCCAATTCTATATTAACTTCAAAAATTATATAGCTAGCCTAACGTTACTGAATTTTAGCTAACACATACATCTATTAACAGGGTTGGCAACACTTCCAGGATTACAAGCTAGCTAGATAGTTACCTTGGAGGTTTCTCTGTCAATCCGATGAGAATCTGAGAAAGATATGTAACTTGTTACTCTGATCTTCAATTTGTGTCTTTGCCGAGCTGCTAAATGAATATAGGGGAAACACTGATGATGGTGCACTAGATAGGGTGTGTTGCTGTAAAACCATGGTACAGAGGACACACTATCCAATCCTCTCGGTTGGATGTTGCACTGTAAGAGAACAGAGGTGTATAACCCATTATAACTGTGTTTATTTCTCTCAATTAGGATGGATTACCTGTGTGTGTTTCCCTCTCTGGCTGCACACATGTCGTCGTCGGCACTCTGATGCGATGCAAGTGGTCTGTTGATTACCGTTGTTCTCCTCCTCTTTTCTCCTCTGTGCGTGTATGTGTGTGTGTGTGTCCGCCACTGCACTGTTACTGTCAAGGTCAGAGTATGGAGCGAGAGAGACCTAAAGAGTATGCATCCTGGGCATAAGGTGTAATAATGTTGCAGCCATGGAGTTGTACTAAAGCTATTTCTGCATTAAAGTACAACAAGGCTTGTCTAGAGAGAGAGATGTTGCTTGTGTTTTACTACCCGTTTCATGATGCTGCTCACCTTACACTACTTGATCATATTGTATTTTTCTTGCTGTGTAGATTTCAGGCGTGGTTGGCTGGCTGCCGTTTGTACCATCTATAGATTGCAGCAACTGTATAGTAGTAGTAGACGGCTCAGAGCTCAGAGAAAAGCACCGCTGAGGACAATTCTCTCTGCTTATCCATTCCTAGTACTATAAATATGTAACAGATGTGTTATAACACCCTTATTAATGATCTCAGTGATATTTATCCAACATAGCTATTCTCACACATGTACAGTGAGTAGTGCACTATTATATATAGCTCTGTTTACGTGCTCATACCCTTTTATTGCTCCCTGGAAATTCCATGGCAATGCACAGTCAGGCACACTGAAATTGCATAGTGTATTTGAATAGAATGGCTGTGCTATATCCACTCTCTCTCCCACCTCACCTCACTATACTGGAGGGAAAGGAATCACTACAGGTCTGCTGACGAGGCAGCTTTCTCAGGTGCCTGTCCTTCAGCACCTAGCTAGTTCAATTACCAAGTAGGATTGTTTAGATAGACAAGGACTCGCTCCCTCACTCGCTCCCTCTCTCTCGCTCTCTCTGTCTCTCTCGCTCTCTCTCTATCTCTCTCTCTCTGTCTCTCTGTCTCTCTCTCTCTCTCTCTCTCTCTCTCTCTCTCTCTCTCTCTCCCTCTCTCTCTCTCTCTCTCTCTCTCTCTCTCTCTCTCTCTCTCTGTCTCTCTCTCTCTCTCTCTCTCTCACTCTCTCTCTCTCTCTCTCTCTCTCTCTCTCTCTTTTGTCCTCCATCTATTTGTAAGAGAATGACTGTTCCGTCCTGTCCTCCCTGCTGGTTTCCTTTGGGGAAAAACCATTCTCTGTATTCATCACAATCACTAAGCAGCGGCTTGACATACAATATTTAATGCTTTGTTTACACACCAAAGTCACGACTTTGAATATTCGCAGGTGACTTGGAAATTGCCAGAGAGCGTAGGCACGGCACACTGCTATCGTTTAATGCCCGTCCTCAGCAGAGAAGAGACCTGCGTTTAGTGTCTGTGCTTCCAGACAGATGTTGAGCATGTTGATTTCCATCTGGTGCTTTAAGTAATGCTCTTTTCTAAAGCTACCAGCAAAACCTGCCCTCTACTCACGCTCTGATTTGATTTGATTTGATTTCACAGTCTACCGCTGTAAACCTACTCTCCTAACCTACATCTCATCATACTGTAGTAGTCTACAAATGGGAAATTGTATCTCAAATTTTCCTCTGTGTGCTACTGCAGAATCTCTTCTTCTCTTCCTCTTTCCTCCTCAATGATGGCCAGATTTGTAACCGACGCTTTGAACAATAATGTGTCCAGACGTCTCCATGCCACAACGTTGATCTGTTGGAGCAACTTACGGACATTAAGCCCCGATAATTTTCTCCCCTGATCGTCCCCGTCTCCCCGGCTCTGACCACAGGCACCTGCAGGGCTCTCCTTGATGATCAAGGGACTGTAAAATTGCGATTGATTATTCAGTTAAGCGTGAGAGAGGCAGAGCAGGGGGTAGGAACCCAACCAGGTTAACTGCCCTAGCTCAGTCTGCTGATATAGTTCCAATGACATGTTACAGACCTTGACCTGGAATAAAGGGATTCCTCCTATGGGGAATCGCTGGGTAGCTGGGTAGCTGGGTAGCCGGGTAGCCTACCCAACCTGTCTGTCTGTTCGTCAGTCTATCTGTCTTGTGAAGTAGCAGTAACCCCTGGCCTAGTCTCGCGAAACCTTACATCAAAATCACGTTGCTGTCAAGCCTTTTTTGGAAGCCTGGTTCTCGACGAAGGTTACCCCTGGTCAACCACTCCCACAAAGGAGCTGTGGATCTGTAGATATTCCTAGTGAAACATTCCTTAAGGAGAAGGCCCTGTGCTGGGTTTTACTTGGTGGCACTTGAATGTGATTGTAGTGCAGTCTTGTTTAAACAAATGTAATTTGAATCCAGCGTTCCAACACATACACAGTTCTACACAGAACACTGCACATACAGTGCCTTGCGAAAGTATTCGGCCCCCTTGAACTTTGCAACCTTTTGCCACATTTCAGGCTTCAAACATAAAGATATAAAACTGTATTTTTTTGTGAAGAATCAACAACAAGTGGGACACAATCATGAAGTGGAACGACATTTATCGGATATTTCAAACTTTTTTAACAAATCAAAAACTGAAAAATTGGGCGTGCAAAATTATTCAGCCCCTTTACTTTCAGTGCAGCAAACTCTCTCCAGAAGTTCAGTGAGGATCTCTGAATGATCCAATGTTGACCTAAATGACTAATGATGATAAAGACAATCCACCTGTGTGTAATCAAGTCTTCGTATAAATGCACCTGCACTGTGATATTCTCAGAGGTCCGTTAAAAGCGCAGAGAGCATCATGAAGAACAAGGAACACACCAGGCAGGTCCGAGATACTGTTGTGAAGAAGTTTAAAGCCGGATTTGGATACAAAAAGATTTCCCAAGCTTTAAACATCCCAAGGAGCACTGTGCAAACGATAATATTGAAATGGAAGGAGTATCAGACCACTGCAAATCTACCAAGACCTGGCCGTCCCTCTAAACTTTCAGCTCATACAAGGAGAAGACTGATCAGAGATGCAGCCAAGAGGCCCATGATCACTCTGGATGAACTGCAGAGAGCTACAGCTGAGGTGGGAGACTCTGTCCATAGGACAACAATCAGTCGTATATTGCACAAATCTTGCCTTTATGGAAGAGTGGCATGAAGAAAGCCATTTCTTAAAGATATCCATAAAAAGTGTAATTTAAAGTTTGCCACAAGCCACCTGGGAGACACACCAAACATGTGGAAGAAGGTGCTCTGGTCAGATGAAACCAAAATTGAACTTTTTGGCAACAATGCAAAACGTTATGTTTGGCGTAAAAGCAACACAGCTCATCACCCTGAACACACTATCCCCACTGTCAAACATGGTGGTGGCAGCATCATGGTTTGGGTCTGCTTTTCTTCAGCAGGGACAGGGAAGATGGTTAAAATTGATGGGAAGATGGATGGAGCCAAATACAGGACCATTCTGGAAGAAAACCTGATGGAGTCTGCAAAAGACCTGAGACTGTGACGGAGATTTGTCTTCCAACAAGACAATGATCCAAAACATAAAGCAAAATCTACAATGGAATGGTTCAAAAATAAACATATCCAGGTGTTAGAATGGCCAAGTCAAAGTCCAGACCTGAATCCAATCGAGAATCTGTGGAAAGAACTGAAAACTGCTGTTCACAAATGCTCTCCATCCAACCTCACTGAGCTCGAGCTGTTTTGCAAGGATTAATGGGAAAAAATTTCAGTCTCTCAATGTGCAAAACTGATAGAGACATACCCCAAGCGACTTACAGCTGTAATCGCAGCAAAAGGTGGCGCTACAAACTATTAACTTAAGGGGGCTGAATAATTTTCAGTTTTTGATTTGTTCAAAAAGTTTGAAATATCCAATAAATGTCGTTCCACTTCATGATTGTGTCCCACTTGTTGTTGATTCTTCACAAAAAAATACAGTTTTATATCTTTATGTTTGAAGCCTGAAATGTGGCAAAAGGTCGCAAAGTTCAAGGGGGCCGAATACTTTCGCAAGGCACTGTATATGTGGTAAAGAGGTCAATCAAACTTAACCAAAACAATGGAATTGCCATGGAAACGTGTGGGGGAAAGGGCCGTGGGGAAAGATCCTGAGTCTCCTCATTGCCCCCCTGTAAAATGATTCTACATTTAGGATATTGTTTATATGTGTATTTCACACTATGTTGAGGTAAAAATTGTATAAGTATAAGTATAATTAGTATAATTGTATTATTATTAACCTTTATTTAAACAGGGGAAGCAAGCTGAGACAGTCTCTCTTACAGTTGTGCCCTGCAATGAATAAGAATTTAAAATCAAACACAATTAAAACAAGAGGTCGGAATCGGAATGGCCAATTAATTAGCGCCGATTTGACGTTTTCATAACAGTCGGAAATCTGTATTTTTGGGCGCCGTATTGCCGATTTTAAAATTTTGTAAATTCTTTTATTTATTTTTTATACCTTTATTTAACTAGGCAAGTCAGTTAAGAACACATTCTTATTTTCAATTGATGTATTGATGTATATGTATTCAATTGATGTATTATATTACGTTAAAATAAGTGTTCATTCAGTATTGTTGTACTTGTCATTCTTACAAATAGATTTTTTTTTAAATCGGCAGATTAATCGGAATGGGCTTGTTTGGTCCTCCAATAATCGGTATCGGCGTTGAAAAATCATAATCGGTCGACCTATAATTAAAACATATAAAAAGTGCATGATGGAGATTAAAAATATATGTAAAAATAAACTTCTATAAGAAAAACACACATTACAAAAAGAAATCACAGTTTATAATAAAAAGTTAATGTAATGTGCATTTAAACTGTCTTACAGGCACCAAAACATCTAACTGGAGTTCTCTCTGAAATTCATTCCATGAGTGTGGAGCATGATAGTCAAATGCCGTTTTGCCTAACTCAAATCAAAACAAATCAAAGTTTATTTGTCACATGCGCCGGATACAACAGGTGTAGGTAGACCTTACAGTGAAATGCTTACTTACAGGCTCTAACCAATGGTGTGAAAAAAAGGTGTGTGTGTGTGTGTGTGTGTGTGTGTGTGTGTGTGTGTGTGTGTGTGTGTGTGTGTGTGTGTGTGTGTGTGTGTGTGTGTGTGTGTGTGTGTGTGTGTGTGTGTGTGTGTGTGTGTGGGGGGGGGGGGGGGTAAGTAAAGAAACTGACTATGCATATGATGAACAGAGAGTAGCAGAAGCGTAAAAATAGTGCTTGGCGGGTGGTGGGACACAATGCAGATAGCCCAGTTAGCCAATGGGCGGGAGCACTGGTTGGTCGGACCAATTTAGGTAGTATGTACATGAATGTATAGTTAAAGTGACTATGCATATAAGATAAACAGAGAGTAGCAGCAGCATAAAAGAGGGGTTGGGGGGGCACAATGCAAATAGTCCGGGTAACCATTTGGTTACCTGTTCAGGAGTCTTATGGCTTGGGTTAAAAACTGTTGGTGAAGAAGCACGGTGGCTAGGAAAAACTCCCTAGAAAGGCCAAAACCTAGGAAGAAACCTAGAGAGGAACCAGGCTATGTGGGGTGGCCAGTCCTCTTCTGGCTGAGCCGGGTGGAGATTATAACAGAACATGGCCAAGATGTTCAAATGTTCATAAATGACCAGCATGGTCCAATAATAATAAGGCAGAACAGTTGAAACTGGAGCAGCAGCACGGCCAGGTGGACTGGGGACATAAAAATTCAAATAACTTCATTGTAAAGGGTTTAAACATTGTTTCCCATGCTTGTTTAATGAACCATAAAAAATTATGAACATGCACCTGTGGAACGTTCGCTAAGACAATAACAGCGTACAGGCAATGTAAGGTCACAGTTATGAAAACTTAGGACACTAAATATGCCTTTCTACTGACTCTGAAAAACACCAAAAGAAAGATGCCCAGGGTTCCTGCTCATCTGCGTGAACGTGCCTTAGGCATGCTGCATGGTGGCTTTAGGACTGCAGATGTGGCCAGGGCACTAAATTGCAATGTCCGTACTGTGCTATAAGGAGACAGGACGGACAGGATCGTCCTGGCAGTGGCAGACCACGTGCAACAACACCTGCACAGGATCGGTACATCCGAACATCACACCTGCAGGGATGTTCGCACTACCCTCTGTAGTGCCTTGCTCGGAGGCCGAGCAGTTGACATACCAGTCAGGATGCTCACGATGGTGCAGCTGTAGAACCCTTTGAGGATCTGAGGACCCATGCCAAATCTTTTCAGTTTCCTGAGGGGGAATACGTTTTGTCGTGCCCTCTTCACTACTGTCTTGGTGTACTTGGACCATGTTAGTTTGTTGGTGATGTCAACACCAAGGAACTTGAAGCTCTCAACCCGTTCCACTCAGTCCTCTTTTTACTGTCGTCCACAATCACCTCCTTTTTCTTGATCACGTTGAGGGAGAGGTTGTTGTCCTGGCACAACATGGCCATGTCTGACCTCCTCCCTATAGGCTGTCTTCATGGTTAAAGACATGAGTGCTACGGGTCGGTAGTCATTTAGACCTTGGTGTTCTTGGGCACAGGCACTATGGTGGTCTGCTTAAAAGATGTTGGTATTACAGACTCGGACAGGGAGAGGTTGAAAATGTCAGTGAAGACACTTTCCAGTTGGTCAGCGCATGCTCAGAGTACACGTCCTTGTAATCCATCTGGCCCTGCGGCCTTGTGAATGGTGACCTGTGTAAAGGTCTTACTCACATCGGCTGTGGAGAGCGTGATCACACATGCATGTTTCAGTGCCATTTGCCTCGAAGTGAGCATAGAAGTAGTTTAGCTCATCTGGAAGGCTCGTGTCACTTGAACTCTGTGAAGCATTTATTTGGGCTGCAATCTGAGATGCAGTTATTCTTATGAACATATCCTCTGCAGCAGAGGTAACTCTGGGTCTTCCTTTCCTGTGGCGGTTCTCATGAGAGCCAGTTTCATTGTAGCGCTTGATTCTTTTTGCGACTGTTCCTGATTGACTGACCTTCATGTCTTAAAGTAATGATGGACTGTCGTTTCTCTTTGCTTATTTGAGCTGTTCTTACCCTAATATGGACTTGGTCTTTTACCAAATAGGTCTATCTTCTGTATTCCCACTAGGTCAACCGATTATGAGTTTTCAACGCCAGTACCGATTATTGGAGGACCAAAAAAAGCCGATACTGATTAATCGTCCAATTTCAATATATACAGTTGAAGTTGGAAGTTTACATACACCATAGCCAAATACATTTAAACTCAGGTTTTCACAATTCCTGACATTTAATCCTAGTAAAAATTCCCTGTCTTAGGTCAGTTAGGATCACCACTTTATTTTAAGAATGTGAAATGTCAGAATAATAGTAGCGAGAATTATATATTTCAGCTATTATTTATTTCATCACATTCCCAGTGGGTCAGATGTTTACATACACTCCATTTGGAAGACCCATTTGCGACCAAGCTTTAACTTTAACTGATGTCTTGAGATGTTGCTTCAATATATCCACATAATTTCCCTTCCTCATGATGTCATCTATTTTGTGAAGTGGACCAGTCCCTCCTGCAGCAAAGCACCCCCACAACATGCTACTGCCACCCCTACAACATGCTGCTGCCACCCCTGTGCTTCACGGTTGGGATGGTGTTCTTCAGGTTGCAAGCCTCCCCGTTTTTCCTCCAAACATAACGATGGTCATTATGGCCAAACAAACAGTTCTATTTTTGTTTCATCAGACCAGAGGACATTTCTCCAAAAAGTATGGTCTTTGTCCCCATGTGCAGTTGCAAACCGTAGCCTGGCTTTTTTTATGGCGGTTTTGGAGCAGTGGCTTCTTCCTTGCTGAGCAGCCTTTCAGGTTATGTCGATATAGGACTTGTTTTACTGTGGATTTTGATACTTTTCTACCTGTTTCCTCCAGCATGTTCACAAGGTCCTTTGCTGTTGTTCTGGGATTGATTTACGCTTTTCCCACAAAAGTACGTTCATCTCTTGTAGACAGAACGAACACGTCTCCTTCCTGAGCGGTATGACGGCTATGTGGTCCTATGGTGTTTATACTTACGTACTATTGTTTGTACAGATGAACGTGGTACCTTCAGGCATTTGAAAATTTCTCCCAAGGATGAACCAGAGTTGTGGAGGTCTACAATTATTTTTCTGAGATCTTGGCTGATTTCTTTTGATTTGTCCATAATGTCAAGCAAAGAGGCACTGAGTTTGAAGGTCGGACTTGGAATACATCCACATGTACACCTCCAATTGACTCAAATTATGTCAATTAGCCTATCAGAATCTTCTAAAGCCATCAAAAAAAGACATAATTTTCTGGAATTTTCCAAGCTATTTAAAGGCACAGTCAACTTAGTGTATATAAACTTCTGACCCACTGGAATTGTGATACAGTGAGTTATAAGTGAAATAATCTGTCAGAAAACAATTGTTGGAAAAATTACTTGTGTCATGCACAAAGTAGATGTCCTAACCGACTTGCCAAAACTATAGTTTGTTAACAAGAAATTTGTGGAGTGGTTGAAAACGAGTTTGACTCCAACCTAAGTGTATGTAAAGTTCCGACTGTATATTTGTAATAATGACAATTACAACAATACTGAATGAGCAATGAACCCTTTTATTTTAACTTAATACAAGACATAAAAAAATCCATTTAGTCTCAAATAAATAATGAAAGATGTTCAATTTGGTTTAAATAATGCAAAAAAACAGTGTTGGAGAAGAAAGTAGAAGTGCAATATGTGCCACGTAAAACAAGCTAATGTTTAAGTTCCTTGCTCAGAACATGAGCATCTAAAGCTGGTGGTTCCTTTTAACATGAGTCTTCAATATTTCCAGTTAAGAAGTTTGAGGTTGCAGTTATTATAGGAATTATACAACAATTTCTCTGTATACCATTTGTATTTCATATACCTTTGACTATTCGATGTTCTTATAGGCACTATAGTATTGCCAGTCCAATCTCGGGAGTTGATAGGCATGAAGTCATTAACAGCGCTGTGCTTCAAGCATTGCTAAGAGCTGCAAACGTAGGAAAGTGCTGTTTGAATGAATGCTTACGAGCCTGCTGCTCTCTACCACCGCTCAGTCAGACTGCTCTATCGATTATCAAATCATAGACTTAATTATAATATAATAAACACACACAAATATGAGCCTTAGGTCATTAATATTTTCAAATCCGCAATCTATAATTTCCAAAACAAAACGTTTATTCTTTCAGTGAAATACAGAACCGTTCCGTATTTTATCGAACGGGTGTCAACCCTAAGTCTTAATATTGCTGTTACATTGCACAACCTTCAATATTATGTCTGAATTATGTAAAATTCTTTTTCACACAGTTCTCAACGAGCCAGGCGGCCCAAACTGCTGCATATACCCTGACTCTGCTTGCACTGAACGCAGGAGAAGTGACACAATTTCCCAAGTTAACATTGCCTGCTAACAAAATAGTTTAACTAAATATGCAGGTTTAAAAATATATACTTGTGTATTGATTTTATGAAAGGCATTGATGTTTATGGTTAGGTACATTGGTGCATGTAACGGTCTGAGTGTAGTGGGTGAGGAGTCAGGCGCAGGAAGCAGAGAGTTCAGGGGAGTGCTATTTTAATGCACTGATAAACGCTGAACATAAGCCAACCCTCACAAAAACACAGGGCGTACTGAACAAACAAATGCCCCAAACAGGGGGACTTAAACTGTCCAGGGAAAAACCCACAAAATGGGAAAACACAAAACCCAATAGACGTGCACACAAGCACACCAAACAGACGATCACAATAATTAATCCCTCACAAGGAACCCTGCGGGCCGGCTGACTAATAAAGCCTACTACCTAACTCAAAACAGGTGCACACAATCAACACATAAGGAGGGGGAGGAAATAATCAGTAGCAGCTAGTAGGCCGGCAACGACGACCGCCGAGCGCCACCCGAACGGGAAGGGGAGTGTCCTTCGGTCGGAGTCGTGACAGTGCAACAATTGTGCTTTTTTCGCAAATGCGCTTTTGTTAAATCATCACCCGTTTGGTGAAGTTGAAGTAGGCTGTGATTCAATTATAAATTAACAGGCACCGCATTGATTATATGCATTGCAGGACAAGCTAATTAAACTAGTAATATCATCAACCATGTGTAGTTAACTAGTGATTATGTTAAGATTGATTAATTTTTCTAAGATAAGTTTAATGCTAGCTAGCAACTTACCTTGGCTCCTTGCAGCCACCAGGTCTTTTTGATGCTGCACTCGCGTAACAGGTTGTCAGCCTGTCATGCAGTCTCCTCGGTCATGCCGATTAATCAGTAAACCTCTAATAGCCACCCTACCATGTCACAACACAACTGATTGGCTCATACGCATTAATATGGAAAGAAATTCCACAAATTAATTTCAACAATGCACGCCTGTTAATTGAAATGCATTTCAGATGACTACCTCATGAAGCTTGTTGAGAGAATGCCAAAAGTGTGCAAAGCTGTCATCAAGGCAAAGGGTGTCTATTTTGATGAATCTCAAATATAAAATATATTTTGATTTGTTTTTTAGTTTTTTTTACTTTAACCCCTTTTTCTCCACAATTTTGTGGTATCCAATTGGTAGTTACAGTCTTGTCTCGTTGCTGCAACTCCCGTACGGACTTAGTGGAGGCGAAGGTCGAGAGCCGTGCGTCCTCCAAAACACAACCCAACCAAGCCGCACTGCTTCTTGACACAATGCCCACTTAACCCGGAAGCCAGCCGCACCAATGTGTCAGAGGAAACACTGTGCACCTGGCAACCGTGTCAGCGTGCACTGCGCCCGGCCGCCACAGGAGTCACTAATGCGCGATGGGACAAGGACATCCCTGCCGGCCAAACCCTCCCCTAACCCGGACGATGCTGGGCCAGTGGTGCGCCGCCCCATGGGTCTCCTGGTCACGGCCGGCTGCGACAGAGCCTGGGACTTAAAACAAGAATCTCTAGTGGCACTCGGGAGGCCTATATTTAGATTTGTTTAACAATTTTTTGGTTACTACGTGATTCCATATGTGTTATATCATAGTTTTGATGTCTTCACTATTATTATACAATGTAGAAAATAGTAACAAATCTATAAAAACCCTAGAATAAGTAGTTGTGTCCAAACTTTTGACTGCTACTGTATTTTTTGAAAATATAAATATATATACTGTGAACTAAAATATAAATGCAACATTCAACAATTTCAAAGATTTTACTGAGTTCAATGTCATATGAGGAAATACATTAATTAGGCCCTAATCCATGGATTTCACAAGACTGGGAATACAGATACCTAAAAAAAAGATATGGGCTTCACAATGGGCCTCAGGATCTCAATGCTGGATTTTCGTGCCATGGTGCTACCCTATTGAGTGCTGTTGAGGATACTGTAGACCTTCTTTTCAAAATAGTGTGTTTTAATCAGTTATTTGGGAATGTGATTGTATTTACTGTAGTTTTTTCCCAAAATGTGAACTTTTTAAATATTTTGAATTACATTTTTTTTAAATGAAATTCACAGAGGAAGATAGTCCTCTTCTTCCTCAAAGAAGCCTCCACTGGAACCTATATACATTTTACAGACACAGTATATTTTACATTAGTTAAATAGTTTTTTTGTTATTTTTAGTCCCACCCTTCAGGTCCCCTCAACCTCTCCCATCTATCTCTGAACACCATCCAGTTTTGATTTGCCATATATTTTTCAACTGTGCTGTGATGTTTCACAAATGTTCTGAACCTTTCTAAGTTCTAAATTAAAGATTGTTATTATATTATTGATCGATTGACTATGACTTTTCAGATCACCCACCAGTGCTATTTTCAGAGTTAACTCCAGGTAAATGTTGCAATTTTTCAGCCATTCTTGAACCTGCGACAAATGTATAATCATTTTAATTTAAAACACTGTACGTTTTGAATCCGGCGCCGTTTTGTGTATCAGTTCATAAACTGTGTGCCATTGTAATGGACTGAGTGGGAAGTCAGGCGCAGGAGAGCAGAGATGGGTGATAACCTTGAGAACTTTAATATACACCCTAGCCCAAAGGCACAGGCGAGGCAGCACAAAGCACAACCACGGTAACATGAACCGGATTAAACAAACAAACCTAGGTTTGAAACTAACCTAGCGCAAGCCAGCCTGTAGCGTAACACCCTACACAAAGAACAATTCCACACGCAGACATGGGGGAAACAGAGGGTAAAATACATTTAGTCCGATGAGGGAATGTGAACCAGGTGTGCGGGAAAACAAGACAAAACAAATAGAAAATGAAAGGTGGATCGGCGATTGGCTAGAAGACCGGTGACGTTGACTGCCAAATGCCGCCCGAACAAGGAGAGGGAACGATTTTGGCGGAAGTCGTGACAGCCATGTAATCAGTACATCGAAAATTTCTTCCCAAATATTTTTGCAATCTGTATGGCATAGTTGTCCATTTGTTGGTCCTTAAATGACGCTGGTATACATTTTTATTCATCACAATTTTCTTTAACTAGTTTTGGTCTTTAATGTGAGGCCAACAGACAAGTTCCTTACTTTCTCCCCCTTCCACTTGCCTCAGTTTTGGATAGAGCAGACATTTCCATATAATTGTGCTGCATGTGTGACAACTCCACCAGTCCTATTTATGATATCATTTACAGTTTCCAAGTTTTTATTAGATTTTTTTTTAATTACAGGTTTTATCAAATAGTACATTTGAGTTTATCCATAATATTTGTTGTAATATTTGTTCTGTCTTTTCTGGTGGATTAAACTGCCAACTTTCGATGGCTTGTTATAGAAATAGCGACATCTTGGAGATTATTGGAGATTATTTTATTTTATTTTAAAATAACCTAAACTTTATTCAGATTCAGTTGTAATCTGAATAAAAGGATAAAGGCCATTCTTGAACACGGGGTGAGCCATTCTTACTAATCTGCTAGAGAACCAGTTTGGATTTAAGTATAGCTTTTGTATGACTGAAGCCTTTAGTGAGAGGTCTAATGCTTTAATATTTAATAATTTCTGCCATAGGAACTTCTTTAACTGAGCGTTCACAAGGGATTCAACGACTTTGGCCAGGATAGGGAGCATAGAAATAGGGCGATAGGTATTTACATCTGAAGGGTCTCCACCCTTCAGTAGGGGGCGGACATTATGCTAATTTCCACATTTAGCGTATAAAATTGGACAAGAGGCTTAGGAATAATATTTGAGCCACCAGCTCAGCAATAATACCAGCTGCTGTCTTTAAAAGGAAAGAATCCAAGATGTCTGCGCCTGCAGACTTTTTGGGGTCTGTGTCTTGAAGAGCTTTGTAGACCTCAATATAAGAAACAGGCTCAAAGTTCAACAGGTTCACACGAGGGCCTGTATCAGAGCTTACTGAAACAGAGCTTACATTAGAGGCCTGTGCCTCACCATTATAAAAAACTGAACCAGCAGATATGAAGTGCATGTTAAAGACCCCCACAATATCAGCTTTTGGGGCAGCAGGTAGCCTAGTGGTTAGAGCGTTGGGCCAGAAACTGCTCGATCCAGATTGCTGGATTGAATCCCTGATGGTCAGGAAGGCCAGAGGATACATTAGAACCCGACACTGATTGGATTAGTTTGTAGAGTTGTTAAGGTTCTCTGGCCTTTTCTAGTTTTGACAGTTCATGCAGTTTTAGTATTCTGATCACAGAGTTCCTGTCACGCCCTGACCTTAGATATCTCTGTTTTCTCTATATTTTGGTTAGGTCAGGGTGTGACTAGGGTGGGTACTCTCATTTTGTATTGTCTAGGGTTTTTCATATGTATAGGGTTTTGCAGGTCTAGGGGATTTTGTATGTCTATGTTGGCCTGATATGGTTCCCAATCAGAGACAGCTGTTTATCATTGTCTCTGATTGGGGATCGTATTTAGGCAGCCCAGTTTCTCACTTACTGGTGTGGGATCTTGACTACGTGTAGTTGCCTGTCAGTGTAACAGTATAACTTTAGTCTGAACCAGGGACCCTCTGCACACATCAACAACAGTCACCCATCGTTACCCATCACTCCACAAAAGCCGTGGCCCTTGCAGAGCAAGGGGAACCACTAATTCAAGGTCTCAAAGCGAGTGACGTCATCGATTGAAACGCTATTAGCGTGCACCACCGCTAACTAGCTAGCCATTTCACATCGGTTACATCAGCACTATTATGTATAGCGTCACGGTTCGGTTGTTGTTTTGTTTAGTGAGTTTCAGTTTATATACAGTGCCTTGCGAAAGTATTCGGCCCCCTTGAACTTTGCGACCTTTTGCCACATTTCAGGCTTCATGTTTATTTTTTAACCATTCCATTGTAGATTTTGCTTTATGTTTTGGATCATTGTCTTGTTGGAAGACAAATCTCCGTCCCAGTCTCAGGTCTTTTGCAGACTCCATCAGGTTTTCTTCCAGAGTGGTCCTGTATTTGGCTCCATCCGTCTTCCCATCAATTTTAACCATCTTCCCTGTCCCTGCTGAAGAAAAGCAGGCCCAAACCATGATGCTGCCACCACCATGTTTGACAGTGGGGATGGTGTGTTCAGGGTGATGAGCTGTGTTGCTTTTACGCCAAACATAACGACTTGCATTGTTGCCAAAAAGTTCAATTTTGGTTTCATCTGACCACATGTTTGGTGTGTCTCCCAGGTGGCTTGTGGCAAACTTTAAACAACACTTTTTATGGATATCTTTAAGAAATGGCTTTCTTCTTGCCACTCTTCCATAAAGGCCAGATTTGTGCAATATACGACTGATTGTTGTCCTATGGACAGAGTCTCCCACCTCAGCTGTAGATCTCTGCAGTTCATCCAGAGTGATCATGGTCCTCTTGGCTGCATCTCTGATCAGTCTTCTCCTTGTATGAGCTGAAAGTTTAGAGGGACGGCCAGGTCTTGGTGGATTTGCAGTGGTCTGATACTCCTTCCATTTCAATATTATCGCTTGCACAGTGCTCCTTGGGATGTTTAAAGCTTGGGAAATATTTTTGTATCCAAATCCGGCTTTAAACTTCTTCACAACAGTATCTCGGACCTGCCTGGTGTGTTCCTTGTTCTTCATGATGCTCTCTGCGCTTTTAACGGACCTCTGAGACTATCACATTGCAGGTGCATTTATACGGAGACTTGATTACACACAGGTGGATTGTCTTTATCATCATTAGTCATTTAGGTCAACATTGGATCATTCAGAGATCCTCACTGAACTTCTGGAGAGAGTTTGCTGCACTGAAGGGGCTGAATAATTTTGCACGCCCAATTTTTCAGTTTTTGATTTGTTAAAAAAGTTTGAACTATCCAATAAATGTCATTCCACTTCATGATTGTGTCCCACTTGTTGTTGATTCTTACAGTTTTATATCTTTATGTTTGAAGCCTGAAATGTGGCAAAAGGTCGCAAAGTTTAAGGGGGCCGAATACTTTCGCAAGGCACTGTATATATATGACGAACATGACAGTCCCATCATGGAATTCCAAACGCGTCATGCATTTTCACCTACATGTAAATGTGTCTACCATGTCCACAATGTGTCCGGATTCCCTTTTCCCATGCTATATTCAAATGCCAGTATGCATTCTACAAATGTTAAAATACGCAAAATATGATAACACAACAACAACTGATGGCAGTAGCTCAAAAATGGAGCCAGCTAACTACTGTGGCTAGACACTAAACTAGCAAGCAATGATAGAGATTGCAAACGGGTAAGCATAACTCTAGCCAAACAAACAAATATGTTTCTAAATATTAGAGCGCTGCCCACTCTATGCGCTTTCGGTAGCCTGATTGCATCCAGACAGGAGAAATTTGCACACGATGCTTCCCTGACCACCTCTGGAAGTGGTCAGTCAGATCTGAACAAAATCACATCACAAAGCGACTGTTGTGGGTCTAGACCTGATAACAGAAGGCACATGTAAGTGTTCAGTGTTCAGTGTTTTATTATGGCGCTCAATTACAACTGTTGACCATTACTTCAATTGCTGTTGTTTTTCTCAGTAACGGCTAGTAAAACGAATGTACACCTGACGAGAGAATTGGGGTCCAAAAACGTTCCAATTAAAAAGATAACAATTTTTTAACTCAAGTGTCCACTTGAAATAGTTGGAGGATTTTCGCTAGGTCAGTTTGTGTTATCGGACTTGATTTCATGGCTGTGCAAATCTTTTCACTTTAATTTCTTGTTATCGCATTGTAGCCCTGGGTTGCGTCCCAAATGGCACCATATAGCCATATAGCTAGTGCATTACTTTTGACCAGAGCCCTATGGGTCCTGGTCAAAAGTATTGCACTGTATAGGGGATAGGGTGCCATTTGTGATAGAACTTGTCTTTGTTTGAAAGTGTAGGTCAATAAGGATGGGCACATTCAGAATTTCACGATCTTTGTAGTGGAACAAATTGAAAGCAAAGCCTGTATCAATCACTACGAAGGGAGGGTTAATTGTTCGCTGCTTCAAGGCGCCGAACAGATACAACCAGTAATGAAATACTTATGGCTCTGACAACACTTGAGGATGAAATGATAGGAAACAAAGTGAAAATATTTGCTGATTAGAAAAGTGATCTGCTGCAGTGCAGAGAAGAACACTAGCTAAATGTTTATCGTCTTGTCACTCTGATGCCCGTGGTAAAAAAAAGAGAAACCTTTATCATTGTAACGTTCTTAAATTGGTGGGTACTTGGGTATTATCATCAGGGCTTTAGGATCATTGTGTCCCTTTTTAATCTTATAGTGATAGTTTGGACATCGTCTTATCAAACAACCAATCGACAAACTGTATAAGATGGAAACACAACGTAACAATAGATGCCTCCTCTCAGGTTACATCTCCTGCTCTATGTGGACGAAGAAACCACCTTATACCAACATTATAACCCATGAGTTTAGCAGATGAATTAAAGCAAAAATGCGTTATTTTTTGGGAGAAAGCTTATATTGGCTGGTCATGTGAATTATCTTGGGCTTAACTCTTTATTTGTTAAAGAATAAATGCTGAAAACGTAAATTGCAAAGTTTTCACAATGAAGTGTAATCACATGCACACACATGCACGCGAACACACGCACTCTCACGCACACTCACACACATACTCTCACGTATATATGCCTATATGTAGTAGTTAGTTAATTGAAGTCTGAAGCCCATGACAGCTATCACAACACAGTGGGTAATTCTGAAAATTAATGAGAATGATAATACTTAAAAGGCTGTTCCAGAGTTTGCCCAAACTCATTAACTAAATATCTCATTTAAATACATCCTAAAGACTTTCAAATAGAAAAAAAATGCATTATTGCCCTATAAGCATTAACCCGATCTGAAAATGCTGAGGTGTAGAATTTTATGGAAGAGTGGAAGTCTGTCAGGCAATATTCAATCCTGGAATCCCTTTCTAAATAGTGGTTCTCTGCCATAATACCTACAGATAGAGATATACATTGTGGAATGGGGAAAATAATCCATTACCATTTTCTCAGGAGAAGGAGCACCACAGACCATGAACACATTTAGGGAATTTAGAAATCTGTTATTTGAGAGCTTCAATTAGCGATCCTTAATGTGGCAATCCAGGATTCTAAAAATTCTAAAATCTTGGATCTCTCATTTAAAGCGTAATTACTAATGGGTAAATTGGAAGCAGAGTTTGACTATCCATTTCATTCAGACTGTCTTAGTGTTATTCAGTTACATCATAGTGCTATGTCACAGTTGATATCGTATTGCTTACTACGTAGAGGACAGTGCTGTGGTGGTGCGTAGCACTGAGACTCATACAGTCATACACAGCCATCCTGTTACGCAGATTACGTTTTGCAGTGCCGTCTTAGTCGTTATCTTGTGAAGCTTTTCACAGCCTCATAGAGACACAGATAACACATTCATCTACTGCTCCTTATCACCATTTTGTGACTTTGTCAATTAGATTTAAACATATCATAGCTTACCCCCTCCTTCCTACCCTGCTTTACAAACCAGCTGCAATTACTGTGTTTACCCTGGATTGATGCAGCTCAATAGGAGTGTATTGGAAGTGTCACATTTTAATTTGTGTATCGCTGATGTGGCCTACTATGAAAGGGATTGAAACATGACATCATGTGTTGTTGTTAGGGAACTTTATTAACCATCACAGCTCTTTACATGAAGTTTATATCTATGTAGTAACACTGTAATTACACTCTTAACATGATGTTACAACATGATGTTACATACTATTAACTAGTAACTACATAGTAGCAGAGTTGGGGTCAAATCAGGAATACAATGAAATTCCAATTCTCTTCAACACTTTTTAATGAGGAACATTTGGAATTGGAATTGGAATTTGGTTTACTTTCTAAATGGATTGGAATTTAAATGAAATTGACCCCAACGCTGCATAGTAGTGGCGTTTTGTAATTACACAAGAAAATAATATATGATCATCATCAATATTGTGTTTCAGATACTACAGTAGGTCAGTGTTTCAGATACTGACCTACTGTAGTAGAAATGATTTGTCCTTCATATTTTGTGTAGTTACATATAGTGATTTGTTGTGATTCCCTCTCAGTGTGATGAGTTTCGACTCCCTATAGCCTTTTTTCACAGTCCATTGACCGTTTCGGCCTGGAGCTCGCCTCTGTCTTTAGAACAACACATTTTAAATGCCCCTGCTCTCTCCAGACTACATTCATAAGGTAATGACCTGGAAAGACATGTTGATCATGAAGAGGAGAATATACTTTAAAAAGGCATTGAGGCATTCAGTTACTGTTCGATTGAATGTTAAAAGTGGCAAAACGAGTGACCTAAGCAACTTTTAAGATGGTATGATTGTTGGTGCCAGGCCTGCCGGTTCCAGTATCTCAGAAATGGCCTCCTAAGATTTTAACACACAACAGTGTCTAGGGTTTACAGAGAATGGTGTGGCAAAAAAAAATAATCCAGTCAGCGGCAGTCCTGTGAAGGAAAACAGCTTGTTGATGAGCGGTTGAAGGTGAATGGCAATAATCGTGCAAGCTACTGGAACAGGTGGTCCACAAACAGACAAATAATGGCGCAGTACAACAGTGGTGTGCAGAACGGCATCTCGGAACGCATAACTCGACGAATTCCAGTTACTGTTGCGTCATGCAGAGTCCATGGCTCCATCCTGCCTGGTGCCAATGGTACAGGCTGGTGTAATGGTGTGGGGAATGTTTTCCTGGCACATGTTAGTTCTCTTGATAACAATTGAGCAACGTTTCCTGCCCCAAAGAATTCAGGCTGTTCTGGGGGTAAAGGGGGATCCGACCCGATACTAGATGGGTGTACCTAATAAACTCTCGATTGTGCGTGGGAATACTTTGGAACAGATTTCCAAAAATGTTATCACTTGGAGGTGATTTGCTGGTGTTGTTACAGTCTTTAATGTCCAACAATTTATTATAAATAAAAAAACATTTTGGGGAGGGTTCAGAAAACTTGGGGTGGCCAAATAAAAGCCCCACGGGCCGCCAGTTGGGGAACCCTGCTCTATACCTTTTACATTGGATCAGGCCCAGAATGATAACTGGCACCTATTCAACAACACTCACTCCCAGCTTGAAAGGTTTGGGTCAGAATTAAATCTCCATTTACAGGTCGTTAGTGCAGAATTAGGAAATCTATGTGGAACTGAATGATGGCCGACCATTTAAAACAGGTAGAAGTGTCATAAAGGAAGAGGTCAGTCAGAAAGGACTGTCTTGAACTTCAGTTCCTGCCAACCTGGAATGAAAAGACAAAGCACACCTTTAGTTACTGTACGTCAGGTAGCAACTGATATCAGGGGTTTGTTTGGGAACAATTGGATGGGTTTACATGTTACATTGACTAGTATATTAAAGGAAATATCCACCAAAAACCACTCATTCCTTTAATTTACAGTGTTAAATCACACTAATATGTGAGAACAATATTTTTTGTGAACAAATGTTTAATTTTCACGTTATAATAAGGTTGGTAGCAACAGGGAAAATTGTTGTGGAAATCTGTTGCAGCTCAAGTCAACTATAAAATCCACAATGCAATGGTCTCTCTATGGGCTGGCTAGCAAACATAGCTACACACAATAATACCAAAGACAATATTAGCATGTAAAGTAGCTAGTTCTGGGAGATTCTGGGACAAGGATCGGTCTCCTTCAAGGAGTGAATGGGAGTCTATTGGGCGCTAGCTCAAAACCCAACATTGTGTAGCTATTTTGTCAACATTAAGTACAACATTACAAATATTTTCAGAGATAATATATCGATCTGTAATGTCGTATAGCTTTGGAATCGTGACATTATGTAGTTTTGAGGAAAACAGGCACGTTTCTTGACAAATACACTGACTTTGAGAAGGGATTGTGTGACGATTATCTTAGCAACTACATGGCGCAGCATGGCAACGTGAACGCGATTGGTTGACCGTTTGCTGGGTGGGGCGTTATGCTTTCCTTCGTTCATTGGACCCCTATCTCCTTTCTTGAATATCACTGGCAATGCACCATACAATGCACCATACAATGCACCATACAATGCACCCTAGACCAAAGAGGCAGATAATTAGGGAAAATGTGCTAGACCCTCTGTTAAATTACACATTTCTCGAGGTAGGAATATCGCATAACATATGATTAATGGCTCATTCAAGAGAAGACATTCTCCCATGTTATAAAATCGGCCAGTATAGAAATCTGACATGTATGATAGACGTTTTCACCATCTAAGAGTTGTATTCCTATTAACTTCCAGTGTAGTGAGAACATTGCAGTGAGAGCATTGCTTTATCACAGTGGTACGTCATACCGGCCGGATTTCTGCCTGCTTGAACTCCAATAACTCAGATGCACTTGAAAACATGAAATGACCCAGGAAATCGATAGAACATCACTCGGAGATGCACAAAAACAATATACCATTCAAAATGGGTGGACCTTTTCTTTAACTGCAAGACATCAACATTCCTTGTCACCCATATCTACAGTATGTACTGTACATATAAAAAGGCCCAACTAGTCAGGGAATATGCCCAGCAGTTGTTGAGCTGAGGTTCTCTTTTTGCGCCTCCTCACAGAGGAAGGGTTAACCCAGTGGGGGTGTGAGCGGGAGCTATGTGTCAATATTTGGACAGTTACTGTGTAGCACAGCAGATGAGCAGAGCATCTGCTTTGTGAGACAGGAGGGAGGGATAGAGGGGGGACTGGGCTGGCATGGCACGCAGGCAGGCAGGCAGTACAATCCACCAGCACCAGCCTTCTCCACACAGTCAGGATTCAGGAAGTGTTACTACTCCACTGCACTGGCACACACTACTCCAATATTCATCATACATATTTTATCAGTATCATAACCCTAACGATGCCCCATGCATTATGCTAAATGGAGAGAGATGAAGAGAGAGAGAGAGTTTATTTTTCAATGAACTGCATCATTAGATATAACAAGAATAATCTTAAAAATCTCACTTCAGCAATATATAATCTGACATCACTTCAAAGCCTGTTTACCATATCAAGGCAATGCTGCCAGAAGATATTTCTCCTTGCTTGTTTACTGTAAAACTGGGCAAAATTGTTGGGAATTGAAACAGAACATTTTTGTTAAGTTGTGACGCTCATTAAAGTGGAAACTCTCTCCCCCCTCTGGCCCTCGTTCTCTCTCTTTGCTGGTAATGATCTGTAAAGACCATTTTCTAAACATTTTGTATTCCTGCCGTCTTGTCTCTAAGGCTAACTACGCCTTTGATTTAACCTGCTCATCTGCTACATGAGATGTTGTTCCTCTCTCTCTCTCTCTCTCTCTCTCTCTCTCGCTCTCTCTCTCTCTCTTGCTCTCTCTCTCTCGCTCTCTCTCTCTGTCTCTCTCTCGCTCTCTTTGTCTCTCTCTCTCTCTCTCTCTCTCTCTCTCTGTCTCTCTCTCTGTCTCTCTCGCTCTCTCTCTGTCTCTCTCTCTGTCTCTCTCTCTGTCTCTCTCTCTCTGTCTCTCTCTCTCTCTCTCTCTCTCTCTCTCTCTCAACATTCAACAAACTCAGAAGAAACACCTTCTGCTACAGTAAACCGGTACAGTAGTTGTATGATCATAATGTTGTATTTAATTGTGGGAGTATTACAGCCTACCTTAACCATACTCTACATCTCCAGCTGCAACACAACTACGGCTATGTTGAAAGTAAAGTTGAAAGTTATGTATAGTACAGTATATCATTGGTGTTTATGCCAGGGTGAATTAAGGGTTTTGGGCATGGCAGTACAAGACAGCGATATTTAGTCTGGATTCCAGGCTATGGCAGTCATGTACCAAGCCAAGAGCCTATGTCTGGGCCTTCTCTGTGCGATGCCTGCATACAGTATGTCAGAGGAGCCTTGTAGTAATGGCTGGAATGGAATGGTATCAAATCATTTATTTCGTTCCAGCCATCACTATGACCCTGTCCTCCAATTTAAAGTGCCACCGGCCACCACTGCACTACTTCCATCCCTGTAGGTTCCCCTTGCCTGCTTCCTTCTGTCTGCTGCCTGTGTCCAGGACTCTGGACAAACACCACACGCCACCTATGATGATGAATGGAGCACCTTGTCAGTCAAAATGAGAATTCTAAGCTGTGTGATAGCTTTATATTAATGGCTGAGCCTTCTCTTCTCCTCTACTACGACTCCTCTCCTCCACCATCATTCTGGGTCCCAGGCAGCCAGGGGTGTGGTGTCTCTTTCCCCAGGCGCATGCCTCTTTTCCATCCCTCCATCTTCTGTCCCTATGTGCCCTCCCTCTATTTCTCCTCCCTTGCTCTCACTATCCTCCTATCCCCCCAGGTCCCATTGTGTTGCTGATATTGGGACTCCTCCTTCTCCATGTGTGCATTCCATCAGTCTTGTGTGTGTCTGTCTCAGTGTAGGCCCGTCTCTGTCCCTCCGTTGTCTCCACAGCTCTGTCTCAATACTCTGTGTTGTTCTGTAAGATGGGGAGAGAGAGAGAACCCTGCTCCCGACAGACAGACAGCACAGCCTGAGCTTCACTCCTCCTCACTCTCCAATGGTGATCTGATCTGCTCTGGCGCATTCATTCACCACACATCAACTCACTCCTCTGTTCACAGGCAGACAGCAGGCAAATCAATGGCCCGAGAGAGAAAAGAGATTCACTTTACGTCATCTGAATGTTTACACCCTCATTTTAAACCTTGTGCAAAGC
>NC_048589.1:30387031-30489531 GCF_013265735.2 Oncorhynchus mykiss
TCCTCTCATCAACCTTTCTCTCCTCTCCTCTCATCAGCCTTCCTCTCCTCTCCTCTCCTCTCCTCTCCTCTCCTCTCATCTCATCTCCTCTCATCGCCTTTCCTCTCCTCTCATCAGCCTTCCTCTCCTCTCCTCTCCTCTCCTCTCCTCTCCTCTCCTAGCCTCTCCTCTCATCAGCCTTTCTCTCCTCTCCCCTCATCAGCCTTCCTCTCCCCTCATCAGCCTTCCTCTCCTCTCCTCTCCTCTCCTCTCCTCTCATCAGTTTTCCTCTCCTCTCCTCTCCTCTCATCTCATCTCATCTCCTCTCATCGCCTTTCCTCTCCTCTCATCAGCCTTCCTCTCCTCTCCTCTCCTCTTCTCTCCTCTCCTCTCCTCGCCTCTCCTCTCATCAGCCTTCCTCTCCTCTCCTCTCCTCTCCTCTCCTCTCCTCTCCTCTCATCTCATCTCATCTCCTCTCATCGCCTTTCCTCTCCTCTCATCAGCCTTCCTCTCCTCTCCTCTCCTCTCCTCTCCTCTCCTAGCCTCTCCTCTCATCAGCCTTTCTCTCCTCTCCCCTCATCAGCCTTCCTCTCCCCTCATCAGCCTTCCTCTCCTCTCCTCTCCTCTCCTCTCATCAGTTTTCCTCTCCTCTCCTCTCCTCTCATCTCATCTCATCTCCTCTCATCGCCTTTCCTCTCCTCTCATCAGCCTTCCTCTCCTCTCCTCTCCTCTTCTCTCCTCTCCTCTCCTCGCCTCTCCTCTCATCAGCCTTTCTCTCCTCTCCTCTCTTTCCTCTCCCCTCATCAGCCCTCCTCTCCTCTCCTCTCCTCTCCTCTCATCAGCCTTCTTCTCCTCTCCTCTCCTCTCCTCTCCTCGCCTCGCCTCGCCTCTCCTCTCATCAGCCTTTCTCTCCTCTCCTCTCCTTTCCTCTCCCCTCATCAGCCTTCCTCTCCTCTCCTCTCCTCTCCTCTCCTCTCCTCTCCTCTCCTCTCATCAGCCTTTCTCTCCTCTCCTCTCATCGCCTTTCCTCTCCTCTCCTCTCATCAACCTTTCTCTCCTCTCCTCTCATCAGCCTTCCTCTCCTCTCCTCTCCTCTCCTCTCATCAGCCTTTCTCTCCTCTCCTCTCCTCTCCTCTCATCTCCTCTCCTCTCCTCTCCTCTCCCCTCCTCTCCTCTCCCCTCCTCTCCTCTCCTCGCCTCGCCTCACCTCTCCTCTCATCAGCCTTTCTCTCCTCTCCTCTCCTTTCCTCTCCCCTCATCAGCCTTCCTCTCCTCTCCTCTCCTCTTCTCTTCTCTTCTCTTCTTCTCTCCTCTCCTCTCCTCTCATCAGCTTTTCTCTCCTCTCCTGCTTGGCCCAGGGCTGGAGGGAGGCTGCAGGGAGAGAGTATTCATTCATCATGTCTCAGAGGATCCGTCTGTGCCCAGTGACTCCTGCCATCCCCTGTCTTTATTAACTGTCTTCTCATATCTCTCCTGTCTCTCCTCGCTACTGTCACAGAACCCTCTGTCTGGACTGTTGTCGTTCTGCTCATACTGTAGGCTCAATATGATCTGACCTCCTAGTCTCTCTCTCTCCGTCTGTCTGAATGAAAATAGCCCATTGCACACATAGTCACTTTCATTTTGTATCTGGATTTGTAGCGAGCACACAAACCATTCAAAAATGTAGGTAGGCACACAAAGAAATGTAGGCGCACAATGAAAAATATTTCAGGTAAAAAAGCTAGAATCTTAAATTTTTCTAAATACACTGGTGCTCCTAAATAAAAATTACAGGTTGCACAGCAAAATATTTAGGCACATATGCGAGTAAAATGGTCGCACTGTAGAGCCCTGCATTGGGAATAGTTCCAATTAAATGTATGACAACTAACACTGTCATACATTTTATCCATGAGAGGTGTGCGTCTTGTCTGGTGTAAAACAAAAAGGCATTGTGTGTAAGGGCCTCAATCTTCAATCATATTGACATTTCTATATTGACTAGACATGTCTATTTCTGTGCTATGGCCATAAACATATCAAATGTGGTAATGTAGCGGTGGCCTGTGGGCTTGTGTTATGTGGTGCTATAGTGTTCAGTTTAGATGTCATTACAGAACCATCCCTCAGCCTCCAATTTTCCTGTCTGCTGCTGTGGCTTTAATATGGCACAAATATACATCCACTGACACTGAAATATTGTAGTATATTTTGGGGTATTTCATGAAGTTCCACAGACTACCTGCCCATAAGGTAGGTTATGTGTGTGTGTCTTTGCTTGTGTGTGCATCAGTACACTTGTGGGCATATTTAAGTCAGTGTGTGGCACGGTGGCTAGCAGAGCCTGTTGTCCATTCCATTGCTGCCCGGCCGGCTGATGCCTGTCATGGGGCTGGTGGGCGATGGATGTGCTCCTGGATCTATCAGCCTGGGGTTTATGTATATAGGTCATAGACAATGGACTGGAGAGGGGGACCAGTTCACACACTGATAAAGTGCAGCAGAAAATTAAATGTTGCTCTATTGTGGTATCATACAAATGACAAATGACATGGGGTAATCGTCTTTAGCTGAAAGTGATAGTGCCGCCAGGCCCTGTCGCAGCGACCACATTGATTCTCCCAGGCAGGCAGGCAGCTCTCTCTGGGTACAGCATCACATGGCTGTGCCATACCTCATGACCTATAATGAAGACTATGTAATAGACGTTGATATTGCAGCCAGGAAGATAAGCCTGAGCACTTTTTAAAGATAAAGCGACAACACCTTTAGGAGGAAAAAGTATAAAGTTCCTATTTATTTGCATTTAAATAACTGTTTTGCAGACTACAATGCCTTTTTTCCTGGACTGTTTGCTCTTTTCTTGTTGCATTACTTTATAAAGAAAACGTTTTTTTATTTTTTTTTACTGAAATGTGTTAATGGTTGGACGATGAATATTGGTTTTTGTGGCTTGAGGGCCAACAGTCTGACCGCTCACTACAGTGGGTTACTAAAATGCAAAAAAATAAATATTGTTTTGTTAATTAAACTTGTCTATCATTCCCAACCTGCAACAGAGGAGAGTTGTCCAGTTTAACTGGTACCGTAGCTAGGGGGAGTCTGTCTCTTGATATGTGACATCAGATGTTTCTGGCCAGAACATCTGTAGTAGTGTGAGCCAAGGTTTATCAATTTGAGCTGGATGGCCAAGTGCACAGCTAAATGCATGTGAAAGTTAACAAATCCCTGAGGTGAATAGAGTCTGCTTTCTGGTGTCTGTGTGGAGCTACTGAGGTGCAACATGGTGGATTGAACCTAATGCCTCGGGCTACAGCAATCAAACCCACTGTGCTACAGCATCCCGCTGGGATGGGGATGGCTGGGGAGGGCTGGGGAGGGCTGGGGAGGGCTGGGGAGGGTTTGAGATGGCTGAGGAGGGAAAGGAAAGGAATGACTCATTGTTTCGTTTATGTAAGCGTTTGCATTGATTTTGTCACACGATTCAGACATTCCAATGGTTACCTATTTTTACATATAATAGTTGTGGAATTGAATTACTGAACAGGACTAATGCATTTTGAGACTCCTTGTGATATTTTCCATTTTATATGAGGCTTGGTATTTCCATCTGGTCAGAAGGACTAATGGGAGAGACTCTGGGTACGAGGGCTTGTTGCCACAAATCATTACTCTGTCACCAGGAGTCATGACTTACTACAGTGCCTTCAGAAAGTATTCATACCTCTTGACTTATTCCACATTTTGTTGTCTAACAGCTTGAATAAAACATGTAAAATATATATTTTCCTCACCCATCGCACACAAAAAAACACAATGACAGAGTAAACATGTTTTTTTGTTTGTTGCTAATTTAATACATAAATATCTCATTTACATAAGTATTCACACCCCTGAGTCAATATGTCCTAGAAGCACCTTTGGCTGCAATTACATCTTTCAGTCATCTTTACACAGATTTTCAATGGGATTCAAGTCTGAGCTTAGCTTTGGCTTGTATGCTTGGGGTCATTGTCCTGTTGGAACATAAATCTTCGCCCCAGTCTAAGGTCGTTTGCACTCTGAAGCAGGTTCTCATTAAAGATGAACCTGTATTATTGTTTTCTCTATCCTTACCATTCTCCAAATCCTTGCTGCTGAAAAACATCCCTATAGCATGATGCCGCCACCACCATGCTTCGCGGTAGGGATGGTGTTAGACAGGTGATGAGCTGTGCCTGGTTTTCTCCAGACATAGCGCTTTGCATTCAGGCCAAAGAGTACAAAAAAAATATCTCAGACCAGAATCTTTTGCCTTATGCTCTCAGTCTTTCACATGCCTTTTTGCAAACCCCAGGCGTGCTGTCATGTGCTTTTTTCTCAGGAGTGGCTTCCATCTGGCCACTCTCACATAAAGCGCAGATTGGTGAAGTGCTGAGGAGACTGTTGTTCTTCTGGCAGGTTTTCCCATCTCAGCCAAGGAACAGTAGTTCTTTCAGCGTGGTCATTGTGTATTGGTCACCTACCTGACCAAGGTCCTTCTTGCCCGGTTGCTCAGTCGGCAAGCTTTAGGCAGAGTCGCTGTAGTTCTATATATTTTGCCTTTTCTCAACAATGTAGACCACTGTGCTCTTGGAAACTTTCAACACTCAAAATTGTTTTAAACCCTTCCCCAGATATATACCTCATCACAATTCTCTCTTGGAGATCAACGAACAGTTCCTTGGACTTCATGGTATAGTTTCTGCTCTGACATACACTGTCAACTGTGGGAACTTAAATGGACAGGTGTGTTTCTTTCTAAATCATGTCCAAACAATTGAATTGGCCACAGATGGACTTCAAGTCGTAGTGACATCTCAGGGATGATCAAAGGAAATTGGATGCACATGAGCTCAATTTGGAGTGTCATAGCAAAGGGGTGTGAATACTTACATAAATGAGAAATTTCTGTATTTAATTTTCAATAAATTTGCAAACATTTCTAAAAACATGTTTTCAGTTTGTCATCATGTGTCACGACTTCTACCGAAGTCGGTACCTCTCCTTGTTCGGGTGGTGTGCCGGTGGTCGACGTCACCGGTCTTCTAGCCATCATCGATCTGTTTTTCACGTTCCATTTGTTTTGTCTGGTTGTCGCACTCACCTGATTTCAATTCCCTAATTACATGTTGTATATGTTCCCTCTGTTTCCCCCATGTCCTTGTCGGGAATTGTTTATTGTAAGTACATGTGCTTTATGTGACTGGTGCGATACGGGTTTTTGTGGCCATGTGTTTTGTTATTGTTGTATGCCAGTAGTTATGTGACTGGTGCGATACGGGTTTTTGTGGCCATGTGTTTTGTTATTTTTGTATGCCAGTAGTTATGTGACTGGTGCGATACGGGTTTTTGTGGCCATGTGTTTTGTTATTGTTGTATGCCAGTAGTTATGTGACTGGTGCGATACGGGTTTTTGTGGCCATGTGTTTTGTTATTGTTGTATGCCAGTAGTTATGTGACTGGTGCGATACGGGTTTTTGTGGCCATGTGTTTTGTTATTGTTGTATGCCAGTAGTTATGTGACTGGTGCGATACGGGTTTTTGTGGCCATGTGTTTTGTTATTGTATGCCAGTAGTTATGTACATTAAACGGATCCGGCTATTTACCACGTTCTGCTCTCCTGCGTTTGACTTCCATACCCCCAGTTACACACCCCTGACATCATGGGGTATTGTATGTAGATGGGTGAGAGAAACCTATTTAATCCATTCTGAATTCAGACTGTGGATCAAGTCAAGTGGTATGAATTATTTCTAAAGGAAATAGGTATGTAGCCTATATTTCTGAAAAAGCAGAGATGTATTTGTTGCTGTCATGGTGTCACCATGTTGTAAATGGTTCCAGTCAAATAAACAAATAAAATAATGAGATTTTACTGTAGATGATCATTGTTAAAAATGAGAGAGAGAGAACCCATGGCTATACCGTATTTATTTCTAACCACCACAGGATAAAATAAATACCTTTTGGTAGGATGATTCTGTCTGTCTGAGCTGAACAAAGACATTTTTCTCAGCCTGAGTCTAGCCAGGATAGAAAAAGCAGCCTTGACGGTGTGCTTATAGCATGACACTCTCCCCTCTAACAAAGTAGCACAGTCCATCTGGGATGTAGCCGCAGCTCCAGCCAACATTCACAGCTTTATTTTCCTGATACTTCACTTGACATGTAGTTGGTTCTCTCTCAGGGAGAGAAGCAGTCGTAGCAGTTTAGCAGCCCAGATTAAATTTCTCCCTCTCTCCAGAGAGGCTGATTTCTGGATGTTCCATCCTGAGTGACCGTGTAAGTATTGACATCAGACAGATAAATAAACATCAACTGGGCCTTTATGTGGTGGAGGGAGGACTGCTGTACCCTGCTTTACCCTGGTTGTAGTTAGGTCTGTGGCTGTCACAAAATTTAGTCAGCCAGTGATTGTCAAGCAAATAACTGTCAGTAATCATGATAATGGACCGTTAATTAACATAAACACATTTAGCATCTCCTGGCTTCCACACATCTACAAGCCCCTGATGCAGACCGTTGTAATGTCTATATTTTGAAAAGTTTAATAAATCCATATAGCCTACACCTTCACAATAAATCCATGTAATATAGTCTACACCTTCACAATAAATCCATGTAATATAGCCTACACCTTCACAATAAATCCATGTAATATAGCCTACACCTTCACATTAAATCCATATAATATAGCCTACACCTTCACAATAAATCCATATAATATAGCCTACACCTTCACAATATATCCATGTAATATAGCCTACACCTTCACATTAAATCCATATAATATAGCCTACACCTTCACACTAAATCCATATAATATAGCCTACACCTTCACATTAAATCCATATAATATAGCCTACACCTTCACATTAAATCCATATAATATAGCCTACACCTTCACAATAAATCCATGTAATATAGTCTACACCTTCACAATATATCCATGTAATATAGCCTACACCTTCACAATAAATCCATGTAATATAGTCTACACCTTCACAATAAATCCATGTAATATAGCCTACACCTTCACAATATATCCATGTAATATAGCCTAAACCTTCACAATAAAACCATGTAATATAGCATACACCTTCACAATAAATCCATATAATATAGCCTACACCTTCACAATAAATCCATGTAATATAACCTACACCTTCACAATATATCCATGTAATATAGCCTAAACCTTCACAATAAATCCATTATTTATTTTAGACAGGTTTAAAGAAGCATGATATGAAGAAAATGTAGTCTATTTCAGAAGAACAGAATAGCATATTCTGAGATGTCCTTGTTAGGCCCTGATCTGGCTATGACAAATGGCTTTGGGCTACACTAGTTCATTTAGTAGACAAGATTTGCTTAGAATTCCATGGTATTATTTTATAGTATGAAGAATACAATTGAACAAAGCTGAATAAAATAGAAAGGATATTTTCTCCCAGCGATTTGAGGGAACGTGCACATTCTGTTTTGAGCGGTTAACAAAGAAATAGGTATTCCTATATGCTTAATTTAGAGTTATTAATGTAACTTTAATTGATCTACAAATGTTGGGCTATATGTTTTCATTTTTAATACATTTTAAGGCTGCATGATGAGACTCTAATGATTTATTTAAATTTGACATTTTTTAATTAGGCAAGTCAGTTAAAAACAAATTCTTATTTTCAATGACGGCCTAGGAACAGCGACAGTTTTTTTTACCTTGTCAGCTTGGGGATTCAATCTTGCAACCTCTCGGTTACAAGTCCAACGCTCTAACCACTGCCGCATGAACGCTGCTTTATTTTTTGCACAGGCTGTATACACTACATCAGTCACTCATTCACAATTTGATAAGCATTTCACGGCCACATCCCCTTTGTGTAGCCGTAATGCACCCTAAAAAAAACATGCCCTTCTCCCTGAGTGCTGCGGCTCCATCACGTGATCGGTTATTTTTCACAGGCTACAAGTGAAGACAGACACATCAGGGAGGCAACTGCGTGCGTCCTTATCCAATTCCGTAAAGCAGAGTTCATGCGGCACATTGAAGATATTGGAAGAACTGTCCACTTTTACTTTTTGTTAGCCAACAAGATGAGTAGGCCTAACAAACAGCAAAAGCACTAGCCTATATCAATCTATTATCCCCATAGTACAAACGTTGACCTATTCTATTCTGTGCGAGAAATAAATATTCCAAACATAGTCTGGGACAGTTGTGGGATGTGATAGATCCCAAATTAATAATTAGCATCAAAAATACTTTTTTTACGCAATGTAGCTGATGCAACAGATCAGAACATTTAGCTTAAAATGTTGATAAACTGTTAGGGTATTTCTTCACAATATAAGCGCAGGAATGTGCACATGGTAGCATGCTATAAGCACAAGTGTTCCATTAGCAAAAAACACCATAATCAAAAGTGACCGCAAATGCAATTATGCATGTAATTATTTTATTATAAAGGTGCATTTTTATGGTGAAAATTACCTTCCCCAAACTTGAAACTCACGCCCTGCTTATGAATGCCAGCTAGGCTCTACACCCCTTGTAAAACAGATTAATGTGCTTCATTTTAAGAAGGTGTTTGGCCACTTTAGTTGTGATACAAACCTTATTAAAACATATAGGTCTATGGTTTAGGCTACATGAGGTGTGTGACTATGTTTTTTAAAAAGTCGCAAAAAAAGGCATTGTTTCTTATGCTGGGCATCACTCACATGTGATAACATATCATTCACAAGTGATAGGCTAATATTGTCAACCATCAGACATTTTTTATTTAATCTTGTCTTTAAATATACTAAGTAATATAAGTGTGACTTTTGTTTTGATTTAGAATGGACCATTATCATGCACCTGTCTCAAAAATGCTTGTCATATATGCACTTAAATAGTGAATGGAGGAGGTTTTCCTGTGGATTATTTTCATGCCAGCCAGGTAGGTAATGCTCCTGTGGTAAAGAGAAGCAATGTGCTTAATATTAGGAAAGTTGCGAAATAAATATAGTAGGCCTAGCCTATAGAAAGCTGATCCTCCTGTTTTTAGTAGATGCCATTACTCTGTTTTCTCCCGCAATTGCATAGCCTATTGAAATGTTGCGCAACATGAGCTCATGGGCTCTCATGAAGTGTTTGATTTTCGAACACATTTGCATTGATGTCAGAGTGATTGGAGGGACAATAGAGTGCTGAGTACCAGGCAGTTAGCAAGTTTGGTAGGCTGCTAATGACCATCAGCAGCATCAGAGCTTGGAGAAGCCTAATTACTGTGACTAAACAGTCACGTGGAATTTGACTGCCTTCATGACGCGTGACCGCCAGTGTGGCGGTAATACGGTCACCGCAACAGCCCTAATTGTAGTTCTCTCTCTCTGTCTCACACACACACACACACACACACACACACTACTGTATATTGTAAATACCTCTGCCCAGCTGGAGCTTTAAGCTCAGCTTTAAATTGCTGCCTGAGATGAATTCATTCAGGGCTAGGGAAGGAATTCCATAGCTATGTTTAGTCCATTTTCTCCCCTTCAGCCTGCTGCTTTGGAGAAAATAAATGGAATGAGGAGTCGGGGAATATTATTATGACAGGAGTAATGTTAGAACATGTTACAAAGATGTGATGCAAAAACATTATTCCTCCAAACTCCATCAAAATGAACACATTTTCCGGAAAAACAATGGATCTAATTGCCAGACGTGAAACGGCTTGGCTAATGAAAACAAATATTTCTTTTTAACTCCCATATTGATAATATATTGTTGGCAGGAGCAGTGTTGAGCTACTTCATCTTATTTATAGGGACAGCAAACCCCACAGGAACAGTGTTGAGCTACTTCATCTTATTTATAGGGACAGCAAAACCCACAGGAACAGTGTTGAGCTACCTCATCTTATTTATAGGGACAGCAAAACCCACAGGAACAGTGTTGAGCTACCTCATCTTATTTATAGGGACAGCAAACCCCACAGGAACAGTGTTGAGCTACTTCATCTTATTTATAGGGACAGCAAAACCCACAGGAACAGTGTTGAGCTACTTCATCTTATTTATAGGGACAGCAAACCCCACAGGAACAGTGTTGAGCTACTTCATCTTATTTATAGGGACAGCAAACCCCACAGGAACAGTGTTGAGCTACCTCATCTTATTTATAGGGACAGCAAACCCCACAGGAACAGTGTTGAGCTACTTCATCTTATTTATAGGGACAGCAAACCCCACAGGAACAGTGTTGAGCTACCTCATCTTATTTATAGGGACAGCAAACCCCACAGGAACAGTGTTGAGCTACTTCATCTTATTTATAGGGACAGCAAACCCCACAGGAACAGTGTTGAGCTACCTCATCTTATTTATAGGGACAGCAAAACCCAAAGGAACAATGTTGAACTACTTCATCTTATTTATAGGGACAGCAAAACCCATATGTCAGGATAAATAACAGCAATAGTGCAATTGGCTCACTAATGCCATGCTTTCATTGTTTATTCCTGTTCTGTGGTATCATTTACATTCAGCTGTGATGCTGTGTTGTTGTCAGCTGTGTGACTGTATGACTGTATCCTGATGTGACTGTGTCCTGATGTGACTGTATCCTGATGTGACTGTATGACTGTGTCCTGATGTGACAGTATGACTGTGTCCTGATGTGACTGTGTGACTGTGTCCTGATGTGACTGTATGACTGTCTCCTGATGTGACTGTATCCTGATGTGACTGCTTCCTGATGTGACTGTATGACTGTGTCCTGATGTGACTGTATGACCGTTTCCTGATGTGACTGTATGACTGTGTCCTGATGTGACTGTATGACTGTGTCTTGATGTGACTGTATGACTGTGTCCTGATGTGACTGTGTGGCTGTGTCCGGATGTGACAGTGTCCTGATGTGACTGTATCCTGATGTGACTGTGTGACTGTGTCCTAATGTGACTGCATGACTGTGTCATGATATGACTGTATGACTGTGTCCTGATGTGACTCTATGACCTTATCCTGATGTGACTGTATGACTGTGTCCTGATGTGACTGTGTGACTGTGTCCTGATGTGACTCTATGACCGTTTCCTGATGTGACTGTATGACTGTCTCTTGATGTGACTGTATGACTGTGTCCTGATGTGACTGTATCACTGTGTCCTGATGTGACTGTATGACTGTGTCCTGATGTGACTGTATGGCTGTGTCCTGATGTGACTGCGTGTCTGTGTCCTGATGTGACTGTATGGCTGTGTCCTGATGTGACTGTATGACTGTATCCTGATGTGACTGTATGACTGTGTCCTGATGTGACTGTGTCCTGATGTGACTGTGTCCTGATGTGACTGTATGACTGTGTCCTGATGTGACTGTATGGCTGTGTCCTGATGTGACTGCGTGTCTGTGTCCTGATGTGACTGTATGGCTGTGTCCTGATGTGACTGTATGACTTTATCCTGATGTGACTGTATGACTGTGTCCTGATGTGACTGTGTCCTGATGTGACTGTCTCCTAATGTGACTGTGTCCTGATGTGATTGTATGACTGTGTCCTGATGTGACTGTATGACTGTGTCCTGATGTGACTGTATGACTGTCTCCTGATGTGACTGTGTCCTGATGTGACTGTATGACTGTCTCCAGATGTGACTGTGTCCTGATGTGACTGTATCCTGATGTGACTGTATGACTGTGTCCTGATGTGACTGTATGACTGTGTCCTGATGTGACTGTATGACTCTCTCCTGATGTGACTCTATGACTGTGTCCTGATGTGACTGTATGATTGTGTCCTGATGTGACTGTATGACTGTGTCCTGATGTGACTGTATGACTGTGTCCTGATGTGACTGTATGACTGTGTCCTGATGTGGCTGTATGACTGTCTCCTGATGTGACTGTCTCCTGATGTGACTGTATGACTGTCTCCTGATGTGACTGTGTCCTGATGTGACTGTATGACTCTCTCCTGGTGTGACTGTGTCCTGATGTGACTGTATGCCTGTGTCCTGATGTGACTGTATGACTGTCTCCTGATGTGACTGTGTCCTGATGTGACTGTATCCTGATGTGACTGCTTCCTGATGTGACTGTATGACTGTGTCCTGATGTGACTGCATGACTGTGTCCTGATGTGACTGTATGACCGTTTCCTGATGTGACTGTATGACTGTGTCCTGATGTGACTGTATGACTGTGTCCTGATGTGACTGTGTCCTGATGTGACTGTATGACTGTGTCCTGATGTGACTGTGTGGCTGTGTCCGGATGTGACAGTGTCCTGATGTGACTGTATCCTGATGTGACTGTGTGACTGTGTCCTAATGTGACTGCATGACTGTGTCCTGATATGACTGTATGACTGTGTCCTGATGTGACTCTATGACTGTATCCTGATGTGACTGTATGACTGTGTCCTGATGTGACTGTGTGACTGTGTCCTGATGTGACTGTATGACTGTCTCCTGATGTGACTGCATGACTGTGTCCTGATGTGACTGTATCACTGTGTCCTGATGTGACTGTATGACTGTGTCCTGATGTGACTGTATGGCTGTGTCCTGATGTGACTGTATGACTGTCTCCTGATGTGACTGTATGACTGTGTCCTGATGTGACTGTATCACTGTGTCCTGATGTGACTGTATGACTGTGTCCTGATGTGACTGTATGGCTGTGTCCTGATGTGACTGCGTGTCTGTCTCCTGATGTGACTGTATGGCTGTGTCCTGATGTGACTGTATGACTGTATCCTTATGTGACTGTATTACTGTGTCCTGATGTGACTGTGTCCTGATGTGACTGTGTCCTGATGTGACTGTCTCCTAATGTGACTGTGTCCTGATGTGATTGTATGACTGTGTCCTGATGTGACTGTATGACTGTGTCCTGATGTGACTGTATGACTGTCTCCTGATGTGACTGTGTCCTGATGTGACTGTATCCTGATGTGACTGTATGACTGTGTCCTGATGTGACTGTATGACTGTGTCCTGATGTGACTGTATGACTCTCTCCTGATGTGACTGTATCACTGTGTCCTGATGTGACTGTATGACTGTGTCCTGATGTGACTGTATGGCTGTGTCCTGATGTGACTGTATGACTGTCTCCTGATGTGACTGTATGACTGTGTCCTGATGTGACTGTATCACTGTGTCCTGATGTGACTGTATGACTGTGTCCTGATGTGACTGTATGGCTGTGTCCTGATGTGACTGCGTGTCTGTGTCCTGATGTGACTGTATGGCTGTGTCCTGATGTGACTGTATGACTGTATCCTGATGTGACTGTATTACTGTGTCCTGATGTGACTGTGTCCTGATGTGACTGTGTCCTGATGTGACTGTCTCCTAATGTGACTGTGTCCTGATGTGATTGTATGACTGTGTCCTGATGTGACTGTATGACTGTGTCCTGATGTGACTGTATGACTGTCTCCAGATGTGACTGTGTCCTGATGTGACTGTATCCTGATGTGACTGTATGACTGTGTCCTGATGTGACTGTATGACTGTGTCCTGATGTGACTGTATGACTCTCTCCTGATGTGACTCTATGACTGTGTCCTGATGTGACTGTATGACTGTGTCCTGATGTGACTGTATGATTGTGTCCTGATGTGACTGTATGACTGTGTCCTGATGTGACTGTATGACTGTGTCCTGATGTGACTGTATGACTGTCTCCTGATGTGACTGTCTCCTGATGTGACTGTATGACTGTCTCCTGATGTGACTGTGTCCTGATGTGACTGTATGACTCTCTCCTGGTGTGACTGTGTCCTGATGTGACTGTATGCCTGTGTCCTGATGTGACTGTATGACTGTCTCCTGATGTGACTGTGTCCTGATGTGACTGTATCCTGATGTGACTGCTTCCTGATGTGACTGTATGACTGTGTCCTGATGTGACTGCATGACTGTGTCCTGATGTGACTGTATGACCGTTTCCTGATGTGACTGTATGACTGTGTCCTGATGTGACTGTATGACTGTGTCCTGATGTGACTGTGTCCTGATGTGACTGTATGACTGTGTCCTGATGTGACTGTGTGGCTGTGTCCGGATGTGACAGTGTCCTGATGTGACTGTATCCTGATGTGACTGTGTGACTGTGTCCTAATGTGACTGCATGACTGTGTCCTGATATGACTGTATGACTGTGTCCTGATGTGACTCTATGACTGTATCCTGATGTGACTGTATGACTGTGTCCTGATGTGACTGTGTGACTGTGTCCTGATGTGACTGTATGACTGTCTCCTGATGTGACTGCATGACTGTGTCCTGATGTGACTGTATCACTGTGTCCTGATGTGACTGTATGACTGTGTCCTGATGTGACTGTATGGCTGTGTCCTGATGTGACTGCATGTCTGTGTCCTGATGTGACTGTATGGCTGTGTCCTGATGTGACTGTATGACTGTGTCCTGATGTGACTGTATCCTGATGTGACTGTGTCCTGATGTGACTGTATCCTGATGTGACTGTATGACTGTGTCCTGATGTGACTGTATGACTGTGTCCTGATGTGACTGTATGACTGTCTCCTGATTTGACTGTGTCCTGATGTGACTGTATGACTGTCTCCAGATGTGACTGTGTCCTGATGTGACTGTATCCTGATGTGACTGTATGACTGTGTCCTGATGTGACTGTATGACTGTGTCCTGATGTGACTGTATGACTCTCTCCTGATGTGACTCTATGACTGTGTCCTGATGTGACTGTATGACTGTGTCCTGATGTGACTGTATGATTTTGTCCTGATGTGACTGTATGACTGTGTCCTGATGTGACTGTATGACTGTGTCCTGATGTGACTGTATGACTGTGTCCTGATGTGGCTGTATGACTGTCTCCTGATGTGACTGTCTCCTGATGTGACTGTATGACTGTCTCCTGATGTGACTGTGTCCTGATGTGACTGTATGACTCTCTCCTGGTGTGACTGTGTCCTGATGTGACTGTATGCCTGTGTCCTGATGTGACTGTATGACTGTCTCCTGATGTGACTGTGTCCTGATGTGACTGTATCCTGATGTGACTGCTTCCTGATGTGACTGTATGACTGTGTCCTGATGTGACTGCATGACTGTGTCCTGATGTGACTGTATGACCGTTTCCTGATGTGACTGTATGACTGTGTCCTGATGTGACTGTATGACTGTGTCCTGATGTGACTGTGTCCTGATGTGACTGTATGACTGTGTCCTGATGTGAATGTGTGGCTGTGTCCGGATGTGACAGTGTCCTGATGTGACTGTATCCTGATGTGACTGTGTGACTGTGTCCTAATGTGACTGCATGACTGTGTCCTGATATGACTGTATGACTGTGTCCTGATGTGACTCTATGACTGTATCCTGATGTGACTGTATGACTGTGTCCTGATGTGACTGTGTGACTGTGTCCTGATGTGACTGTATGACTGTCTCCTGATGTGACTGCATGACTGTGTCCTGATGTGACTGTATCACTGTGTCCTGATGTGACTGTATGACTGTGTCCTGATGTGACTGTATGGCTGTGTCCTGATGTGACTGCATGTCTGTGTCCTGATGTGACTGTATGGCTGTGTCCTGATGTGACTGTATGACTGTGTCCTGATGTGACTGTATCCTGATGTGACTGTGTCCTGATGTGACTGTATCCTGATGTGACTGTCTCCTAATGTGACTGTGTCCTGATGTGATTGTATGACTGTATCCTGATGTGACTGTATGGCTGTGTCCTGATGTGACTGTGTGGCTGTGTCCGGATGTGACAGTGTCCTGATGTGACTATATCATGATGTGACTGTGTCCTAATGTGACTGCATGACTGTGTCCTGATATGACTGTATGACTGTGTCCTGATGTGACTCTATGACTGTATCCTGATGTGACTGTATGACTGTGTTCTGATGTGACTGTGTGACTGTGTCCTGATGTGACTGTATCACTGTGTCCTGATGTGACTGTATGACTGTGTCCTGATGTGACTGTATGACTGTCTCCTGATGTGACTCTATGACTGTGTCCTGATGTGACTGTATGACTGTGTCCTGATGTGACTGTATGATTGTGTCCTGATGTGACGGTATGACTGTGTCCTGATGTGACTGTATCCTGATGTGACTGTGGCCTGATGTGACTATATGACTGTATCCTGATGTGACTCTATGACTGTGTCCTGATGTGACTGTATGACTGTGTCCTGATGTGACTGTATGACTGTGTCCTGATGTGACTGTATGATTGTGTCCTGATGTGACTGTATGGCTGTGTCCTGATGTGACTGTATGACTGTGTCCTGATGTGACTGTGTCCTGATGTGACTATATGACTGTATCCTGATGTGACTGTATCCTGATGTGACTGTGTCCTGATGTGACTGTATGACTGTGTCCTGATGTGACTGTGTCCTGATGTGACTGTATGACTGTCTCCAGATGTGACTGTGTCCTGATGTGACTGTATGACTGTGTCCTGATGTGACTGTATGACTGTGTCCTGATGTGACTGTATGGCTGTGTCCTGATGTGACTGTATGACTCTGTCCTGATGTGACTGTATGACTGTGTCCTGATGTGACTGTATGGCTGTGTCCTGATGTGACTGTATGACTGTGTCCTGATGTGACTGTATCCTGATGTGACTGTATCCTGATGTGACTGTATCCTGATGTGACTGTGTCCTGATGTGACTGTATCCTGATGTGACTGTATGACTGTGTCCTGGTATGACTGTATGACTGTGTCCTGATGTGACTGTATGACTGTATCCTGATGCAGTGTATTACAGCATCATCTAGCCTGGCAGAGAAGCACACTGAATGTCTGTGTTGAATGAGGATATTACATTACATTTCCCAAACAGATTCTCACCTGGTGTTACATGGTGTCTCTGTGACTAGAATGGTTCTATTCTTGGACACACAGCTGATAGTGTTAGACATGGCGATGCACAACATGGCTGGAATGCTGCTCACTTCTAGCCTGGTGAGTTATTGAGTTTTAGGAACATTTTGCTGTAATTTGATTTGATTTGATTTAATTCAGGACGGACTCTTGAAGTCTTTCTCATCTCTATTCTCTTTTGTGTATTTTCTTATATTAAAACATATGTTCTATGCTGCTAAAACACATTCATGTTCAGAGCACATGGGGTTTGCGTCATCATAATGAGATGGAGGGGGCATTCATTCAAGTTGTGAAAGGCAGCAGTCCCCCTCTCTTCTTCCCTTCCCCTCTTCCCTTCTCTGGGCCTGCAGCTGAAGTGCTGCCACTCCACTTCGGAGGATCCAGGCTGCAGATTAGCAGAACAAAGCAAGGCAGCGCCTCTCCCCAGAGCCTGGCAGTCCTGCGGCTACAGTGCAGAGCTGCCTGCCTCAGAGCTGTGGAGCCGTGACTCCAGAGTCAAGGAATTCCCATTCTGTCATGGGAACCTGCCATGGCTGAGGACTGAGGAGACCGCTGCCTCTCCAAATCTCTTTGTGTGAACGTGTTTAATTGGGGCCTGCCTTGAAAGGGATGGTGCTTAAAAGAGGAACTCAAAATGTTCTTTTATTTAATTTTTTGGACAATACGAACAAATCGCTCACCATTTAGGGGCGAAAAAGAAAGTACTCCACACCTCAGAAAAAAAGTAGTGCTTTTGTTTACATTGTGTTGTATTTAGTTTTTATTGTGGGAATTCCTAGCTGGTATTTCCCAGGCTGCTGCTGCTGAAAGCAGGGAGGAAAGGGAGAGAGGGAGAGGCTGTACTATAGTAATGAGGCTTGTCACAGTGGCTGTGGACTGGCCAGATAACCTGACTATTAACAAGCTTTGTATCTGTGTGCAGAGATGGCAGTCAGCTGCTTCATATTAGGCCAATTTAATTAGGCTCGTTTCAATAGAATTAATTAGCAAAGTGCTACAAGATTTGAATGGGGAAGGTGATTGAAGTAGTTTCCATAAAAGAGCATTGTTTAATTATTTGATTAAATTTTTTTTTAAATGCTCTAATGAAATCTTGGATCTGTTAGCTATACAAACGCTATATTAAACAATTTCTGAAACTATTTAAGGGTTTCATTTGAATTTACACACATAATTAGCCTACTGTATGGTCGTATGGATGTCAGAAATCTGGTCAACTCTTAGAAAAAAGGTTCTGGATAGAACCAAAAAGGGTTCCATTGCTTGCTTCATATAGGGCACCCCTGAAGGTTTTATATAGAACCCTTTTGTAGGTTTCTTTGATCAGAACCCAAGGGGTTCTTCTTCACTGAACCAAAACTGATTCCATATAGAACCCTTGGGATCCATATAAGATTCTATAAGGAACCAATTTAGGTTCTAAATGGAACCTTAAGGGGTGCAATACTGTATATGAAGCAAGCATAAAAACATTTTTGGTTCTATCCAGAACCATTTTTTCTAAGAGAGTATGATATTTTTATGTATACAAATATTTATAGTAGAGCTGCAGTAATATTTGTATTTATTTAGCGAGAAAATATCAGACATAGCCATAGAGAGTGGACAGTACACATTTACTATTCAATCTGAGTTCATTTAATTAAGATGAATGAATCTAATGCAAATCTGAACAGATTCTTTTTTATAGACGTCACAAAACAACACTACATTAAATCGTAGTCCTTTGTCTATTCTGATGGTAGATGATGGTTTCAGTCACAGTATTTGCCAGCCCTGAGTTCCTTGGTTGTTACAGTAGCACAATAACAATGTATCATGCATGGTTTGTTACATTTCCACTGTAGTGGTGCTGACTGTACTTTGAAGCATGTCTCACTCAACAGCCACTGATGGTAGCTACACAAGAGCCTCTCTCTCTCTCGCTCTCGCTCTCTCTCTCTCTCTCGCTCTCGCTCTCGCTCTCGCTCTCTCTCTCTCTCTCTGCTACAGCCAAACCCTTCCTTCCTTTTGCTCCACTGCCTCCTCAGCCTTGCTCTTAATTCCCCCAAATGTCATATACTGTGAGAAATAACAAGCCGGTTCAGTCTCAGACATGTGTACGTAGTGTAGTTTACACCGCGAGCATTCTCCTCTATATGATTTGTGCTGCCTGATTTGGCAGTACAAGGCCTCAGATATAAATGTTTCTCTTTGATATACATGAGAGCTTAAAAAGATGATGGTATTTGCGTTTGCAATGTGACTGAAAAGTCAGGGTTTTTCCTGTAGACCTCAGCATACAATCTTACTCTCATGCTTCTGAAGTCTAAAATCTCTGAGAATATTTGATATGAAGATAAGCTTGAAAAAGGGAGAGAGAAATGTACGTATCTCCCTGTTGCAGAGGGAGATACATCAGTACAGAATACACATTCATTTGGAACCAGAGGATGCTTACAGTTCTTTTGGAGACAGACAGACAGACAGACAGACAGACAGACAGACAGACAGACAGACAGACAGACAGACAGACAGACAGACAGACAGACAGACAGACAGACAGACAGACAGACAGACTGCTGTTAATATTCAGTTTGTTTTATACTGTACATCAAACATTCTCTTCCTATTTATCCAAACATACTTTTATTAGACAACCATGTCATGTTTATTTATGATGTGTAATTTATGCCTTATGAACATAGAGTTAATATAAATAAACGCTTACCGATTTCTGTGTTTGTGGAAACATTGAAAAATTGCATGTTGCATTCTGCGTATAGGAAAGACAGATTTTTTTTTACATTCATGGTCCAAATGTGTTTCTTGCTGTTGATGGTCTACCAGAACTGTCTCTAGTCTAGTCTCCTGAGCAGTCAGTGCATTCAGCCAGTGTTTCATTGCTTTAAGCTAAAACTTTCAGTAAAGATATTGTGTAAAATATTATATGCATCACTATCGGCGTGGCATGTTTGATTAATTGTGTTAGACGCTGCTGGCTGGCTGCTGCAACCTGTTTGACTTTGAAGGAATGCTGGATGGTAACAGATGGAGACACTGAAGGAAGGAGCAGTTCCTGCCAAGTCCTCACCGAGGATTCAGGGGGTTAGCCTAGCTATCCAACCAGCTACAGGAGGTTAACAACAATACCATTAGTCTGATCATAAGCATTTTTACATTTACATTTGAGTCATTTAGCAGACCCTCTTATCCATAGCGACTTACAGGAGCAATTAAGGTTAAGTGCTCAAGGGCACATCGACAGATTTTTCACCTAGATGACTCAAGGATTCGAACCAGCGACGTTTCAGCCCAACGCTATTATACGCTAGATAGACTACCTGCCGGCCTACCCTCCACTCCCAGAAAAAATAACCTCTTAAACGCTAGATAGACTACCTGCCGGCCTACCCTACACTCCCAGAAAAAATAACCTCTTAAACGCTAGATAGACTACCTGCCGGCCTACCCTACACTCCCAGAAAAAATAACCTAAAGGGTACTTCGGCTGTCCCCATAGGAGAACCGTTTGAAGAACCCTTTTTGGTTCCAGGTAGAACTCTTTTGGGTTCCATCTTGAACCCTTTCCACAGATGGTTCTACATAGAACTCTAAAGGGTTCTACCTGGAACCGAAAAGGGTTCTCCTATGGAGAACCCTTTTGGAACCCTTTTTTCTAAGTGTGTAGCAACCCTCTTGCTTTTCAGAACAGTTTGGCCTAGTCCATACAGTAGACTAGTTGACACAGTAGGCTTGTTGATACAGTAGGCTAGTTGATACAGTAGGCTAGTTGATACAAATCAAATCAAATTGCATTGGTACACATACACATGGTTAGTAGATGTTAATGCGAGTGTAGCAAAATGCTTGTGCTTCTAGTTCCGACCATGCATTAATATCTAACAAGTAATCTAACAATTTCACAACAACTACCTTATACACACAAGTGGATAAGAATATGTACATATAAATATATGGATGAGCGATGGCTGAACGGCATAGGCAAGATGCAGTAGATGGTATAGAGTACAGTATATACATATGAGATGAGTAATGTAGGGTGTGTAAACATTATATAAAGTGCCATTGTTTAAAGTGACTAGTGATATATTTATTACATCCAATTTTTAATTATTAAGTGGCTAGAGATTTGAGTCGGTATGTTGGCAGCAGCCACTCAATGTTAGTGATGGCTGTTTAACAGTCTGATGGCCTTGAGATAGAAGCTGTTTTTCAGTCTCTTGGTCCCAGCTTTGATGCACCTGTACTGACCTCGCCTTCTGGATGATAGCGGGGTGAACAGGCAGTGACTCGGGTGGTTGTTGTCCTTGATGATCTTTTTGGCCTTCCTGTGACATTGGGGGTCCTGGAGGGCAGGTAGTTTGCCCCCGGTGATGCGTTGTGCAGACCTCACTACCCTCTGGAGAGCCTTACGGTTGTGGCGGAGCAGTTACCGTACCAGGCGGTGATACAGCCCGACAGGATGCCCTCGATTGTGCATCTGTACAATTTTGTGAGTGTTTTTGGTGACAAGCCGAATTTCTTCAGCCTCCTAGGTATTCCTCTTGTCCAGATGTTTTATTTTTTTATTTTTTTTATTACCTTTATTTTACTAGGCAAGTCAGTTAATAAGATCAAATTCTTATTTTCAATGACGGCCTAGGAACAGTGGGTTAACTGCCTGTTCAGGGGTAGAACGACAGATGGATTGTCAGCTCGGGATTCGAACTTGCAACCTTTCGGTTACTAGTCCAACACTCTAACCACTAGGCTACTCTGCCGCCCCAAGGGCAGTTTGCAGTGTGATTGCGTCGTCTGTGGACCTATTGGAGCGGTAAGCAAGTTGGAGTGGGTCTAGGGTGTCAGGTAGTGTGGAGGTGATACGATCATTACTAGTCTCTCAAAGCACTTCATGATGACCGAAGTGAGTGCTATGGGGTGATAGTCGTTTAGCTCAGTTACCTTAGCTTTCTTGGGAACAGGAACAATGGTGGCCCTCTTGAAGCATGTGGGAACAGCAGACTGGAGTAGGGATTGATTGGATATGTCCGTAAACACACCAGCCAGCTGGTCTGCGCATGCTCTGAGGACGCGGCTAAGGATGCCGTCTGTGCCGGCAGCCTTGCGAGGGTTAACACGTTTAAATGTTTTACTCACGTTGGCTGCGTTGAAGTAGAGCCCGCAGGTTTTGGTCGCGGGCCGTGTTGGTGGCACTGTATTGTCCTCAAAGCGAGCAAAGAAGCTGTTTAGTTTGTCTGGGAGCAAGACATAGGGGTCCGTGATGGGGCTGGTTTTCTTTTTGTAGTCCGTGATTGACTGTAGACCCACATACCTCTCGTGTCTGAGCCATTGAATTTCGACTCTAATTTGTCTCTATACTGACACTTAGCTTGTTTGATTGCCTTGGGGAGGGAATAGCTACATTGTTTGTATTCGGTCATGTTTCCGGTCGCCTTGCCCTGATTAAAAGCAGTGATTCGCGCTTTCAGTTTTGTGTGAGTGCTGCCATCAATCCACGGTTTCTGGTTGGGGAAGGTTTTAATAGTCGCCGTGGGTACAACATTACCGATGCAATGCTAATTAACCCGCTCACCGAATCAGCGTATACATCAATGTTGTTGTTCGACGCTATCAGGAACATATCCCAGTCCACTTGATCGAAACAATCTTGAAGTGCGGAATCAGATTGGTCGGACCAGCGTTGAACAGACCTGAGCATGGGCGTTTCCTGTTTAAGTTTCAATCTATAGGCCGGGAGCAACAAAATGGAGTCATGGTCAGATTTGCCGAAAGGAGGGCGAGGGAGGGCTTTGTATGCATCGCGGAAGTTAGAGTAACAATAATCCAGAATTTTGCCAGCCGGGTCACGCATTCGATATGCTGATAAAATTTAGGGAGCCTTGTTTTCAGATTAGCCTTGTTAAAATCCTCTCCTACAATAAATGCAGCCTCAGGATATGTGGTTTCCAGTTTACATAGAGTCCAATGAAGTTCTTTCAGGGCCGTCGAGGTGTCTGCTTGGGGGGGATATACACAACTGTGATTATAATCGAAGAGAATTCTCTTGGTAGATAATGCGGTCGGCATTTGATTGTCAGGAATTCTAGGTCAGGTGAACAAAAGGGCTTGAGTTCCTGTATGTTGTTATGATCACACCATGACTCGTTAATCATAAGGCATACACCCCCGCACTTCTTCTTACCAGAGAGATGTACCAGCCTCTCTTACTAGCTCGTACACTAGGCTAGTTGATACACTAGGCTAGTCCATACAGTAGCCTAGTTGATACAGTAGGCTAGTCCATACAGTAGACTAGTTGATACAGTAGACTAGTCCATACAGTAGACTAGTTGATAGAGTAGACTAGTTGATACGGTAGGCTAGTCCATACATTAGACTAGTTGATACAGTAGCCTAGTCCATACAGTAGACTAGTTGATACAGTAGGCTTGTTGATACAGTAGGCTAGTCCATATAGTAGGCTAGTCCATACAGTAGACTAGTTGATATAGTAGGCTAGTCCATACATTAGACTAGTTGATACAGTAGGCTAGTCCATACAGTAGACTAGTTGATACAGTAGGCTTGTTGATACAGTAGGCTAGTCCATACAGTAGGCTCGTCCATACAGTAGACTAGTTGATACAGTAGGCTAGTCCATACAGTAGACTAGTTGATACAGTAGGCTAGTCCATAGAGTAGACTAGTTGATACAGTAGGCTAGTTGATACACTAGACTAGTTGATACAGTAGGCTAGTCCATACAGTAGACTAGTTGATACAGTAAGCTAGTCCATATAGTAGACTAGTTGATACAGTAGGCTAGTTGATCTAATCAGCTGTATGATTGTATACAGCACTAGTACAGTTTGAAATTAATGTACGTCATGTTGTCTATACAGTATTTGGAAGTAAACTGAAGGTTGGTTCTCTCTCTATGATATAGTGCAGCAGCCTGGGCGCTGGCTGTCATAATCTATAAACATGACGGTGTGTTTTATCACAGGCTTCTCACTGTAAATGTATTCATTTGGATTGATTCTGTTCCATGCAGAGCTGCCCTATTCCAACAGGACTGGGATCTGTCCCAAATGGCACCCTATTCCCTACATAGGGTACCACTTTTAACCAGGGCCCATAAGGGTCTGGTCAAAAGTAGTGCACTATGTAGGCAATAGGGTGCTATTTGGGACACAACCTGGGTGTGTCTGTCAGATAGTCTCTCTCTCCAGCCTCCTTTCCCCTCTGCCTGACAGCTAGAAGCATTGATCAGAAGATAAACTGGCATCCTTTTTGCTCTATAATGACACTTAATGGTTATGTGCTCCCCATCACGATCGTCCTCAAAGCAAGCGAAATGGCACCCGTCCTCTATGGGTGATGGTTTGTGAAAATCATTGATGTAGATTCACTCAGTAAGTCATGGTGATGCCACGGATCGCTATAGTATCTGTGCCATTGTGCATTGGTATTGTGTTCTGCTCCTTTTCTAATGCACATATCATGCAGGAATGGTTGTGACTAGATAGAGTACAGTTATGACCGGATGTGACTTTTGTTAGCAGGTTAGGAGAGAATTTTAGCTGACCCTTTTCCTAACCTTAACCTAATTCTCCTAACCTGCTACGGAAAAGTCACTTTCGGTCATAGCTGTAGACCACCTACTGTAGTCCCAATCTGATGGAGCTGCGTTCATTAGAGCTGCGTTCGTTAAATGCAGTTGTAAATGTGTAGTGGTTGCATGTGACATTATGTAATGAAATACAGTGATACTTTTACTGTGGTAGAGCATACTTGTACACACTGCATAATTAATTCACCCCCTACCACCCACTCCCAATCTTCTTTTCTTCCTCTCTTATAAGCCACCTTCACTTTCTTGTCTCTCTCTCTCTTTATCACTCTCTTTCTCTCTCTATTTCTCTCTCACGCACACACACACACACACACACACACACACACACACACACACACACACACACACACACACACACACACACACACAAAGGGATGTGTACCCCTCTGATAGAAAGCTGTGTAGTCTAGGTCCATTAAGTCCCGGTGAGATGGAGCATGTCCAGTGTCGAATCAGTCGTCCCCCCCCCCCCCATCTCCCCAGCAGGCAGGGACCAGCCCAGGAACCAGCAGCCCAGAGACACAGAGGCGGTTTGGGTTCACAGCGTCCTCTTCCCCTAGGGCTGGCTGACCATAGACTACCTGAGTGGCATGCATTCATTTGCCAAAGCAAGACTCCATAATGGCTAACTGAGTGGAGTGGAGTGTATCTGGGCTGTGGGACTGGGAATACACACAACACACACACACACGTATAGAGCTACAAAAAGCTACAAAACAGTTCTGACAGAAACTGGGCAGGAGGTTAATAACAGTACATTCATAGACTGATGAAGGTCAAAATGTCACCAGCTCACATAGAGTAGTTAGATCATTTTGTAGTTTCCAGTATTGACATGGCAGTATTTCAAGCACTTGGTTCATCATTCTCCCAGCATTGGAATGCTTGCCACTTACGATAATGTCACATGTATTTCCATATGAGTTAAGCTAATCTACATGTCTGCTGACTATTTTATACATTTTTCTTCTACTGATCAGACATTGTAGCAATGGGAGGATATGATTTGGGTGCCAAGCTGCTGTCTGATTGGATAGCAGAGTGCAAAATCCTATTCATCCCTTCCTGGGGGATTTAATGGGGTATTTAATGGGGGATTTCCAGGATTTGTGCCTGCTTTTCATGAAGGAAGAAATAATGATCTTCCTTCTTCTTAATTATTACACAACCCTTCTCTCTCTGTCTGTTTGATGACCACTCAGCAGTACTGTATCAGGGCTACATTAAAATACACCAACATACAGTTTGTATTATGATTAAAGTCCCAGTGCAGTTAAAATTCAGTGTTTTGTATAATATTGTACAACTGATGAAACTAACAAACACTGTAAAAGTGTGAAATGTGTGTTATTTCCTGATAGTTGCTGGTTGAAAGTACAATCTACACAGGACCTTCTAATCAACCTGTTTTCATGGGTGGGAGCTTTGGCTTGCTTGGTGACATCACCATGCGGTAAATTGATTAATACATCAGTAACAGAGGTTCCAAACCTCTCTGCCATTAACAGCTAGTTTTACATTTTCCCCTCCCCACTTAGACCACTCCCAGAATTTTAATGGGAAACTATTTCATTAAGGTACTTAATTGTTACCCAGAAAGGATTTGATATTGATATATTTAAACAGCTGCATTGGACCTTTAACAGAAAGGATTTGATATTGATATAAAAACGTCTGTATTGGGCCTTTAACAGAAAGGACTTGATATTGATATAAAAACTGCTGCATTGGACCTTTAACAGAAAGGATTTGATATTGATATAAAAACGTCTGTATTGGGCCTTTAACAGAAAGGATTTGATATTGATATAAAAACTGCTGTATTGGATCTTTAACAAAAAGGATTTGATATTGATATAAAAACTGCTGTATTGGGCCTTTAACAGAAATGATTTGATATTGATATAAAAACGTCTGTATTGGGCCTTTAACAGAAAGGATTTGATATTGATATAAAAACTGCTGTATTGGGCCTTTAACAGAAAGGATTTGATATTGATATAAAAACTGCTGTATTGGGCCTTTAACAGAAAGGATTTGATATTGATATAAAAATGGCTGCATTTGGGCCTTTAAGTGTGAAGATTCGATCATATCCTGCTGCAATCAGTGAAGGTCTACTCACTCTTGGGAAAAGTTGTTGTGGGGTGCAAAACAGGCAATGTTGTGTCTACGATTTAATACCTTTACTTTGTATTGATTTTACTCTGGACATGCTGGTGGTGTGTGTTCCTTTCTGGTGTTGTGAGCTCTATTACCTGTGATTTAGTTTTATTTCATCATTTTTTATTTTCAAGTGTGTTTGGTTGGGACACGCAGAGTGTTTCTCTTTTCGTTGTTACTGGAAGGTTGTTCACTTACCCGTTTTTGGACGGATGCCCATTCCTTTTCTCTGTCAAGTGTGTTGGCTTTCTCCACACTCCTTATTTTAGCCTCTCTCTCTCACTCTCTGTCTGTCACATTTATTTCACTCCCTGTCTGAACATCTACTGTACCTTTGTGGTCCTACGTAAAAAGCGTTAAGTGTAGCAAGTAATACAGAAATGATTGATGGATAAGGCATCATGTTGTAAACATGTGTGAGAGACATGAGTACATTTCTAAAAGCCCAGATATCATACCATATATCTTATTGTACAATAGTATCAATTTAGCAAATTGCAAACCGTATCAACATGATGTTATTAGGAGAGACAAATAACTTGTTTGAATACAGAAAGCCATTGTAAAGCTAAATTCTAGCAGAGCTATGAATACCTCCAATTTATGGACAAGTTCAGTTCTTCACAATACCTTTATTACTTAAACTATGAAACATGGCTTGAAACACCTTTACAGAATCTGAGCACTACTCTACACTACACTACACTACACTACATTACTCTACACTACATTACACTACACTACTGTACTCTACACTACATTACTCTACACTACACTACTCTACACTACATTACACTACACTACTCTACACCACACTACTCTACACTGTACGGCACTACACTAATCTACACTACATTACACTACACTACTCTACTCTACGCTACACTACACTACTCTACACTACACTACACTACACTATTCTACACTACACTACTCTACACTACATTACACTACACTACTCTACACCACACTACTCTACACTGTACGGCACTACACTACACTAATCTACACTACATTACACTACACTACTCTACTCTACGCTACACTACACTACTCTACACCACACTACTCTACACTATTCTACACTACACTACTCTACGCTACACTACACAACTCTACACTATTCTACACTACACTACTCTACGCTACACTACACAACTCTACACTATTCTACACTACACTACTCTACGCTACACTACACAACTCTACACTATTCTACACTACACTACTCTACGCTACACTACACAACTCTACACTACTCTACACTACACAACTCTACACTACTCTACACTATAATACTCTACACTACTCTACACTACTCTACTCTACACTACTCTACACTACACAACTCTACACTACTCTACACTATAATACTCTACACTACTCTACACTACTCTACTCTACACTACTCTACACTACTCTACTCTACACTACTCTACACTACTCTACTCTACTCTACACTATACTACTCTACACCACACTACACTACTTTACACTACTCTACACTACTCTACACCACACTGCTCTACACTACTCTACACTACACTACCCTACACTACACTAATCTACTCTACACTACACTACTCTGCACTACACTACTCTACTCTACACTACACTGCTGTACACTACTCTGCACTACTCTGCACTACTCTACACTACTCTACTCTACACTGCTCTACACCACACTACTCTATACTACACTACACGACACTACACTACCCTACACTACACTAATCTACTGTACACTACACTACTCTGCACTACACTACACTACTCTACACTACACTACACTACAATACTCTACACTACTCTACACTACACTACTCTACACTACACTACACTACACTACTCTACACTACTCTACACTACTCTACACTACTCTACACTACGCTACTCTACACTACACTGCTCTACACTACTCTGCACTACACTACACTACTCTACTCTACACTGCTCTACACCACACTACTCTATACTACTCTACACTACACTACAATACCCTACACTACTCTACTGTACACTACTCTACACTACACTTCTCTACTCTACTGTACACTACTCTACACTACACTACACTACTCTACACTCTCTACACTACTCTACTCTACACTACTCTACATTACACTACACTGCTCGACACTACTCTACACTACTCTGCTCTACTCTACTCTACACTATTCTACTTTACTCTACACTACCATAGGATAAAGAATGATCAAATTCACACTCCCAGCCTATTTCCTCTGTTGCCTGTGCCTAGTGACTGTGCCTGCCTCCAAAATGGCACCATATTCCTTACATAGTGCATTCATTTTGACCAAAAGCAGTGTACTATGTAGGGAATAGGGTGCCATTTGGGACGCAGATGGTGTGAGCACGGAGCAGCAGTCAGATCCAGCAAATGGCTTCTTCATCTGTCAAGGGTTTGCCTTGCTTTGCGTCTTCATTGTTCCTGCCGCCCATCCTCAGTGCATGACTGGTAATTGCATGACTTGTAAGGCAGCCATAACAGTACATTGGAGCTGCTGACATGCCCCGGTGTTGTCATCCGTCATGTAAGAGAGAGAGTCGTGAATTCAGCAGCAACTGCAATTCTCCTCTTTGAATATTTCATAATACAATCAAATAAAACAGCCGTAAGGGCCTAAGCCTTCCCCTCATTGCTTTTAGCCTGGGCATTTAAGATGCAGGAGAAATAAGCGCCCCCGTCTAGTGCGTGGGTCGGCAGACACTTTGTATTATTGTCAATAATGGCTCAGTTATAGCTTGGCGGCCTGGGAGAGGAGAAGAGGAAGGTGATGGAGATTTAGAGAGGCTTGCTGTGTTGTGGTGGATGGTTATAGGGACATGATTTACATGATTTACCAAAGTGGAGCATCTCTGATTAATCACTCTCGCTCTCTCAGTCCCGCCATATCTGGGTCTAACGTGTGTTTATTGAGCATGATATGATGCAGAAACTGAACAGTGAACAGAGCAGGTTAAAACGTATAGCCCTCTCCTCAGGCCTGTATAACAGCCAATCACACAGCTGGTTTACTGGTTTAGTGGACCAGCAGGATGATTAACTGATTGTTTGTCAGCGTGGTGGTGTAGTGTGTGTAGTGTGTGTCGTGTCTCTTGTGTGTGTTGTGTGTGTGTGTGCGTGCTTGTGTGTATGGAGTTGTGTTTTCACCTTAACGCTGCGGCAATGCTTGACATGTTTACGTGTGCTGTAATCTCCCAGCATCCTCTCTGCTTGTAGAATTCACTGGGTCCTCCCAGCTCCTCATACAGGGCCTAGGAGTGACACAGTCCCTCCAGAACTCATCAGGCCCTAGTCATCATGATTCAACCCCGCTCTGCAATCAGTTTTAACAGCTTTGGCCTGTGGAAAACAAGCACGCCTGAGCGGAGGGGTTGGATGTTGGGTTGGACTGTGTGGACCGTGCTGCTTGTGTGGAGTAGCTATGTGGTTGGCTAACCTTGGCTAACGTTATAATTAAACATCACTTGAAAGTACAAATGCCTTTTATTATTGATCATGGTGGAGGTAAAGGTTCTGCCCTGCTCTCCTCCTCTGTGGGAGCTGGGAGCCTCGCTTTTATTGACAAGATAGTGGAGTGATCACTCTAACGATGGAATTACCTGTCCTCAAAGATCGAAGGCAGGTGGGACCATTCTAGCCAATGAGAGGGCAGATACGCGTGTGAACAATAGATACAACTCGGATATAAAGTCTATTTTTTTCCAGTGCATTCATAACAACCTAACCATTACTAAACTTCTATTCCATCAAATAAACTTCACGCAGAAAATTGGCTCTCTGTCTTTCTCTCTCACTGTGTCTCTCTCACTGTCTCTCTCTCTCTCTCTCTCTCACTGTCTCTCTCTCTCTCTCTCTCTCTCTCTCTGTGTCTCTCAATTCAATTCAATTCAAGGGGCTTTATTGGCATGGGAAACATGTGTTAACATTGCCAAAGTAAGTGAGGTAGATAATATACAAAAGTTAAATAAATAATAAAAATTAACAGTAAACATTACACATACAGAAGTTTCAAAACAATAAAGACATTACAAATGTCATGTTTTATATATATATATATATACAGTGTTGTAACAATGTACAAATGGTTAAAGTACACAAGGGAAAATAAATAAGCATAAATATGGGTTGTATTTACAATGGTGTTTGTTCTTCACTGGTTGCCCTTTTCTTGTGGCAACAGGTCACAAATCTTGCTGCTGTGATGGCACACTGTGGAATTTCACCCAGTAGATATGGGAGTTTATCAAAATTTGGTTTGTTTTCAAATTCTTTGTGGATCTGTGTAATCTGAGGGAAATATGTGTCTCTAATATGGTCATACATTGGGCAGGAGGTTAGGAAGTGCAGCTCAGTTTCCACCTCATTTTGTGGGCAGTGTGCACATAGTCTGTCTTCTCTTGAGAGCCAGATCTGCCTACGGCAGCCTTTCTCAATAGCAAGACTATGCTCACTGAGTCTGTACATAGTCAAAGCTTTCCTTAAGTTTGGGTCAGTCACAGTGGTCAGGTATTCTGCCATTGTGTACTCTCTGTTTAGGGCCAAATAGCATTCTAGTTTGCTCTGTTTTTTTGTTAATTCTTTCCAATGTGTCAAGTAATTATCTTTTTGTTTTCTCATGATTTGGTTGGGTTGGGTCTAATTGTGCTGCTGTCCTGGGGCTCTGTAGGGTGTGTTTGTGAAAAGAGCCCCAGGACCAGCTTGCTTAGGGGACTCTTCTCCAGGTTCATCTCTCTGTAGGTGATGGCTTTGTTATGGAAGGTTTGGGAATAGCTTCCTTTTAGGTGGTTGTAGAATTGAACGGCTATTTTCTGGATTTTGTTAATTAGTGGGTATCGGCCTAATTCTGCTCTGCATGCATTATTTGGTGTTCTACGTTGTACACAGAGGATATTTTTGCAGAATTCTACATGCAGAGTCTCAAATTGGTGTTTGTCCCATTTTGTGAAATCTTGGTTGGTGAGCGGACCCCAGACCTCACAACCATAAAGGGCAATGGGCTCTATTACCGATTCAAGTATTTTTAGCCAGATCCTAATTGGTATGTTGAATTTTATGTTCCTTTTGATGGCATAGAATGCATTTATTGCCTTGTCTCTCAGATCGTTCACAGCTTTGTGGAAGTTACCTGTGGCGCTGATGTTTAGGCCAAGGTATGTATAGTTTTTTGTGTGCTTTAGGGCAATGGTGTCTAGATGGAATTTGTATTTGTGGTCCTGGCGGCTGGACCTTTTTTGGAACACCATTACTTTGGTCTTACTGAGATTGACTGTCAGGGCCCAGGTCTGGCAGAATCTGTGCAGAATATCTAGGTGCTGCTGTAGGCCCTCCTTGGTTGGTAAAAGAAGCACCAGATTGTAACGGTCGTTGTTGGTGGAAGAAGAAGAGGACCAAGGTGCAGCGTGGTATGTGTCCATATCTTTTAATAAAGAACTTGAACACTGAACAAAACAATAAACCGACAACCGAAAACAGTTCTGGCTGGTGCAGACACACGTCTGGTTGATTACGTGGTGATGAACAGGTGAGTGAGGGCTGGTATGGGATACGTCTGGTTGATTACGTAGTGATGAACAGGTGCGTGAGGGCTGGTATGGGATACGTCTGGTTGATTACGTTGTGATGAACAGGTGAGTGAGGGCTGGTATGGGATACGTCTGGTTGATTACGTGTTGATGTGCAGGTGAGTGAGGGCTAGTATGGGATACGTCTGGTTGATTACGTGGTGATGAACAGGTGAGTGAGGGCTGGTATGATACGTCTGGTTGATTACGTGGTGATGAACAGGTGAGTGAGGGCTGGTATGGGATACGTCTGGTTGATTGTCTGGTTGATTACGTGGTGATGAACAGGTGAGTGAGGGCTGGTATGGGATACGTCTGGTTGATTACGTGTTGATGAACAGGTGAGTGAGGGCAGGTATGGGATACGTCTGGTTGATTACGTGGTGATGAACAGGTGAGTGAGGGCTGGTATGGGATACGTCTGGTTGATTGTCTGGTTGATTACGTGGTGATGAACAGGTGAGTGAGGGCTGGTATGGGATACGTCTGGTTGATTGTCTGGTTGATTACGTGGTGATGAACAGGTGAGTGAGGGCTGGTATGGGATACGTCTGGTTGATTACGTGGTGATGAACAGGTGAGTGAGGGCTGGTATGGGATACGTCTGGTTGATTACGTGGTGATGAACAGGTGAGTGAGGGCAGGTATGGGATACGTCTGGTTGATTACGTGGTGATGAACAGGTGAGTGAGGGCTAGTATGGGATACGTCTGGTTGATTACGTGGTGATGAACAGGTGAGTGAGGGCTGGTATGGGATACGTCTGGTTGATTACGTGGTGATGAACAGGTGAGTGAGGGCAGGTATGGGATACGTCTGGTTGATTACGTGGTGATGAACAGGTGAGTGAGGGCAGGTATGGGATACGTCTGGTTGATTACGTGGTGATGAACAGGTGAGTGAGGGCTGGTATGGGATACGTCTGGTTGATTACGTGGTGATGAACAGGTGAGTGAGGGCTGGTATGGGATACGTCTGGTTGATTACGTAGTGATGAACAGGTGCGTGAGGGCTGGTATGGGATACGTCTGGTTGATTACGTGGTGATGAACAGGTGAGTGAGGGCAGGTATGGGATACGTCTGGTTGATTACGTGGTGATGAACAGGTGAGTGAGGGCTGGTATGGGATACGTCTGGTTGATTACGTGTTGATGAACAGGTGAGTGAGGGCAGGTATGGGATACGTCTGGTTGATTACGTAGTGATGAACAGGTGCGTGAGGGCTGGTATGGGATACGTCTGGTTGATTACGTGGTGATGAACAGGTGAGTGAGGGCAGGTATGGGATACGTCTGGTTGATTGTCTGGTTGATTACGTGGTGATGAACAGGTGAGTGAGGGCTGGTATGGGATACGTCTGGTTGATTACGTGGTGATGAATAGGCGAGTGAGGGCTGGTATGGGATACGTCTGGTTGATTACGTGGTGATGAACAGGTGAGTGAGGGCTGGTATGGGATACGTCTGGTTGATTACGTGGTGATGAACAGGTGAGTGAGGGCTGGTATGGGATACGTCTGGTTGATTACGTGGTGATGAACAGGTGAGTGAGGGCTGGTATGGGATACGTCTGGTTGATTACGTGGTGATGAACAGGTGAGTGAGGGCTGGTATGGGATACGTCTGGTTGATTACGTGTTGATGAACAGGTGAGTGAGGGCTGGTATGGGATACGTCTGGTTGATTACGTGGTGATGAACAGGTGAGTGAGGGCTGGTATGGGATACGTCTGGTTGATTACGTGGTGATGAACAGGTGAGTGAGGGCTGGTATGGGATACGTCTGGTTGATTACGTGGTGATGAACAGGTGAGTGAGGGCAGGTATGGGATACGTCTGGTTGATTACGTGGTGATGAACAGGTGAGTGAGGGCTGGTATGGGATACGTCTGGTTGATTGTCTGGTTGATTACGTGGTGATGAACAGGTGAGTGAGGGCTGGTATGGGATACGTCTGGTTGATTGTCTGGTTGATTACGTGGTGATGAACAGGTGAGTGAGGGCTGGTATGGGATACGTCTGGTTGATTACGTGGTGATGAACAGGTGAGTGAGGGCTGGTATGGGATACGTCTGGTTGATTACGTGGTGATGAACAGGTGAGTGAGGGCAGGTATGGGATACGTCTGGTTGATTACGTGGTGATGAACAGGTGAGTGAGGGCTAGTATGGGATACGTCTGGTTGATTACGTGGTGATGAACAGGTGAGTGAGGGCTGGTATGGGATACGTCTGGTTGATTACGTGGTGATGAACAGGTGAGTGAGGGCAGGTATGGGATACGTCTGGTTGATTACGTGGTGATGAACAGGTGAGTGAGGGCAGGTATGGGATACGTCTGGTTGATTACGTGGTGATGAACAGGTGAGTGAGGGCTGGTATGGGATACGTCTGGTTGATTACGTGGTGATGAACAGGTGAGTGAGGGCTGGTATGGGATACGTCTGGTTGATTACGTAGTGATGAACAGGTGCGTGAGGGCTGGTATGGGATACGTCTGGTTGATTACGTGGTGATGAACAGGTGAGTGAGGGCAGGTATGGGATACGTCTGGTTGATTACGTGGTGATGAACAGGTGAGTGAGGGCTGGTATGGGATACGTCTGGTTGATTACGTGTTGATGAACAGGTGAGTGAGGGCTGGTATGATACGTCTGGTTGATTACGTGTTGATGTGCAGGTGAGTGAGGGCAGGTATGGGATACGTCTGGTTGATTACGTAGTGATGAACAGGTGCGTGAGGGCTGGTATGGGATACGTCTGGTTGATTACGTGGTGATGAACAGGTGAGTGAGGGCAGGTATGGGATACGTCTGGTTGATTGTCTGGTTGATTACGTGGTGATGAACAGGTGAGTGAGGGCTGGTATGGGATACGTCTGGTTGATTACGTGGTGATGAACAGGTGAGTGAGGGCTGGTATGGGATACGTCTGGTTGATTACGTGGTGATGAACAGGTGAGTGAGGGCAGGTATGGGATACGTCTGGTTGATTACGTGGTGATGTGCAGGTGAGTGAGGGCTGGTATGGGATACGTCTGGTTGATTACGTGTTGATGAACAGGTGAGTGAGGGCTGGTATGGGATACGTCTGGTTGATTACGTGTTGATGTGCAGGTGAGTGAGGGCTGGTATGATACGTCTGGTTGATTACTTGGTGATGAACAGGTGAGTGAGGGCTGGTATGGGATACGTCTGGTTGATTACGTGGTGATGAACAGGTGAGTGAGGGCTGGTATGGGATACGTCTGGTTGATTACGTGGTGATGAACAGGTGAGTGAGGGCTGGTATGGGATACGTCTGGTTGATTACGTGTTGATGTGCAGGTGAGTGAGGGCTGGTATGATACGTCTGGTTGATTACGTGGTGATGAACAGGTGAGTGAGGGCTGGTATGGGATACGTCTGGTTGATTACGTGGTGATGAACAGGTGAGTGAGGGCTGGTATGGGATACGTCTGGTTGATTACGTGTTGATGTGCAGGTGAGTGAGGGCTGGTATGATACGTCTGGTTGATTACGTGGTGATGAACAGGTGAGTGAGGGCTGGTATGGGATACGTCTGGTTGATTACGTGGTGATGAACAGGTGAGTGAGGGCTGGTATGGGATACGTCTGGTTGATTACGTGGTGATGAACAGGTGAGTGAGTGCTGGTATGGGATACGTCTGGTTGATTACGTGGTGATGAACAGGTGAGTGAGGGCTGGTATGGGATACGTCTGGTTGATTACGTGGTGATGAACAGGTGCGTGAGGGCTGGTATGGGATACTTCTGGTTGATTACGTTGTGATGAACAGGTGAGTGAGGGCTGGTATGGGATACGTCTGGTTGATTACGTGGTGATGAACAGGTGAGTGAGGGCAGGTATGGGATACGTCTGGTTGATTACGTGGTGATGAACAGGTGAGTGAGGGCTGGTATGGGATACGTCTGGTTGATTACGTGTTGATGAACAGGTGAGTGAGGGCTGGTATGGGATACGTCTGGTTGATTACGTTGTGATGAACAGGTGAGTGAGGGCTGGTATGATACGTCTGGTTGATTACGTGGTGATGAACAGGTGAGTGAGGGCTGGTATGGGATACGTCTGGTTGATTACGTAGTGATGAACAGGTGAGTGAGGGCTGGTATGGGATACGTCTGGTTGATTACGTGGTGATGAACAGGTGAGTTAGGGCTGGTATGGGATACGTCTGGTTGATTACGTGGTGATGAACAGGTGAGTGAGGGCTAGTATGGGATACGTCTGGTTGATTACGTGGTGATGAACAGGTGAGTGAGGGCAGGTATGGGATACGTCTGGTTGATTACGTGGTGATGAACAGGTGAGTGAGGGCAGGTATGGGATACGTCTGGTTGATTACGTGGTGATGAACAGGTGAGTGAGGGCTGGTATGGGATACGTCTGGTTGATTACGTGGTGATGAACAGGTGAGTGAGGGCTGGTATGGGATACGTCTGGTTGATTACGTGGTGATGAACAGGTGAGTGAGGGCTGGTATGGGATACGTCTGGTTGATTACGTGGTGATGAACAGGTGAGTGAGGGCTGGTATGGGATACGTCTGGTTGATTACGTGGTGATGAACAGGTGAGTGAGGGCTGGTATGGATACGTCTGGTTGATTACGTGGTGATGAACAGGTGAGTGAGGGCTAGTATGGGATACGTCTGGTTGATTACGTGGTGATGAACAGGTGAGTGAGGGCTAGTATGGGATACGTCTGGTTGATTACGTGGTGATGAACAGGTGAGTGAGGGCTAGTATGGGATACGTCTGGTTGATTACGTGGTGATGAACAGGTGAGTTAGGGCTGGTATGGGATACGTCTGGTTGATTACGTGGTGATGAACAGGTGAGTGAGGGCTGGTATGGGATACGTCTGGTTGATTGTCTGGTTGATTACGTAGTGATGAACAGGTGAGTGAGGGCAGGTATGGGATACGTCTGGTTGATTACGTGGTGATGAACAGGTGAGTGAGGGCTGGTATGGGATACGTCTGGTTGATTAGGTGGTGATGAATAGGCGAGTGAGGGCTGGTATGGGATACATCTGGTTGATTACGTGGTGATGAACAGGTGATTGAAGTGGATATTATTGTACCTGTACATACAATGGTCTAGTGGCTGTTGATGAAATATGCTGAATTTATAAACAGAAGTGACTGTATAAACATGTTAGATCAGGCGCCAACAGGTTCTTAAGATCGGTAGGACAGACAACGTCGGTGGTATCGTATGAAACAATACTACAGTTTTCTAAAATGTTGGTGTCATAAGTATCATGACGTTTTCGTACCATGATATTACCATTACCGTGGAGCCAGTATACCGTGCAACACCAGCTGAATCCAATCCCAAACCTCAATAACAACAAGTGGTTGTGTGGCTCAAATAACAGGGATTATTCTTCTCTCTTGATCTTTCTGACTTTATCTGCCAATTTCACATTTTTGTGTGTGAAGTATTATTTCAGTTGAGATGGACAAGATCAATGATTAACAATCCCTCTATGATAGTCCTGAGCATCGATTGAACTTGCAAAAACACACACACACACACACACACACACACACACACACACACACAGAGACGCAGGCAAAGCAGCTTGGCTTTGGTCCTACTCAAAACACATCCAAGGCCAGTAACCTATCTGCTTTGTCACCTTGTCGCAACAAGCGGCCATAAAAACACACACACACACACACACACACACACACACACACACACACACACACACACACACACACACACACACACACACACACACACACACACACACACACACAGCTCCTCCTATCTTCCTCCTCTCCACCTGAGACATGCTGTATTTGTTGTACTTATTAGGGGATAGCAGAGGCCTGAGTTGGTTCTAGTTACACATGAAAGTGAAATGTGACTTCCTGAGCTTGTCATGTATCAAAATGTTGTGCTGGCAATTGTTAAAAATGTTTTAGCTATGAAGCAGCCCAGCCATGCTTTTCAGCTGAGCTGCCAGAGATGGATTGCTTTCTGGAGTTTTTGACAGGTGTAATTGTTAAGGCGTCATCTGTTCTTGTTTGAAAGACATTTTATCCAACTGTAGGACTTGCCTGCTAATCTTTCTCCCATCACTCTATTCTCTGCTTGCCACTAGACAAATCCCCTGTTATTGGACCAGATGGTGGACAAATCCATTCTCATGATAAGTTGCTTCTAGTTTGCATTTAGATAACCTGCAAAATCTTTACAATTTGCTACTGTGCCTCCAACCATAACTTCTCCTTTTCTTAGTATAGATTTGACTTACTTGAAACAAATGATATCAATCTTGATGATTATGTTAAAATAAGGGGTAAAGCAACACACAGCCAACAGGAAGAAACAAAACAGGGCCCGGTAATGCATTTTAACTCTGGCCCAGAGTGCAATAGCTATCAGCATCAAACAGCTGACAACAGAGGCTGATTTCATTTATTTAACCTTTATTTAACTGACCAGGTGAATCCAGGTGAAAGCTTAATCCCGTATTGATGTCAGCTGTTAAATCCACTTTAATCAGTGTAGATGAAGGGGAGGAGACAGGTTAAAGAAGGATTTTAAGCCTTGAGAAAATTGAGACATGGATTGTGTATGTTTTTTTATAGTTTTTTATTTTTTCACCTTTATTTATCCAGGTAGGCAAGTTGAGGATAAGTTCTCATTTACAACTGCGACCTGGCCAAGATAAAGCAAAACAGTTCGACACATACAACAACACAGAATTACACATGGAATAAACAAAACATACAGTCAATAATACAGTAGAAAAATCTATATACAGCATGTGCAAATGAGGTAGGATAAGAGAGGTAAGGCAATAAATAGGACATGGTGGCGAAGTAATTACAATATAGCAATTAAACACTGGAATGGTAGAATGTGCAAAAGATGAATGTGCAGGTAGAGATACTGGGGTGCAAAGGAGAAAGATAAATACATAAATACAGTATGGGGATGAGGTAGGGAGATAGATGGGCTATTTACAGATGAGCTATGAACAGGTACAGTGATCTGTGAGTTGCTCTGACAGCTGGTGATTAAAGCTAGTGAGGGAGGTAAGAGTCTCTAGCTTCAGAGATTTTTGCAGTTCGTTCCAGTCAATGGCAGCAGAGAACTGGAAGGAGATGTGGCCAAAGGAAGAATTGGCTTTGGGGGTGACCAGTGAGATACACCTGCTGGAGCACGTGCTACGGGTGGGGTGCTGCTATGGTGACCAGTGAGCTGAGATAAGGCTGGGCCTATGTGCCATTCAGAGGGTGAATAGGCAAGACAAAAGATTGAAGTGCCCTTTTGCTGCGTTTGGTTGTAGGTGCCATGTGCATTGGTTTGAGTTTGTCAAGAACTGCAACGCTGCTGGGTTTTTCACAACCTGCAGTTTCCTGTGTGTATCAAAGATGGTCCACCACCCAAAGGACATCCAGCCTACTTGACACAACTGTGGGAAGCTTTGTAGACAACATGGGCCATCACTGTGGAATTCTCTCGACACCTTGTAGTCCATGCCCTGACATATTGAGGCTGTTCTGATGGCAAAAGGTGGCGCAACTCATTATTAGGAAGGTGTTCTTAATGTTTTGTACACTCAGTATATAGAGACCCAATTTAGATTCTAGAATCTAGCCTTCTCGCAAAGATTCAAATCACTCACTCTTCTCAAAAGAGTTTTCAGCCCCCTAAACATTTCAAGCACTTTTCTCTCTGCATAGTCACTGTTTCTAAAAATAGATTTTAACTGAACACAGGACAATCCTGTTTATGCTGTAGAATGGAAAGTATGTTTTAAAAACAGAAGATTAAAATGTGCTGTACCGTGTAAATATGACCTTTTCCATTTTCCCATCTTGCCGCAGTCGTGGGGGAATTGTAACATTAAATGAACAGTGTGTGTTTCTGGAAATGAAGAGTTCTAGTTGAAATGCTTGTGGACCTGTAGAGACCATGTAAACAAGGTATAGCTATAAACATAAAACTCCATGGCTGAGGTGACAGATATCTCCTGAAAGGTGCTTTGTGTATAAATTATTGGTCTCCTTTCTCCGTCTTGTTGAGCACGGATGAGTGCTAATTTGCATAATACTTTTAAGGACTGTAATGATACTGTCATGTAGCAGATTTAACATGCTAGCACGGATTCTATTGCTTGGCTATTCTATTGCTTGGCTATTCCCTTGCTGGGCTATAACTTCATGACCCCCCACCCCCACCTGAGAACCCAATTCAGATCCCTCCAACTTGAGGAGGGCATATGAGGTATGCGGTCAGCTGTCGGACTGGCTCAGGGAAGAGGACGCCCCTGCCTTGCATAGTCCCGTGGGACATCTTAATTGGGCATGGGACACAAGCTAAGGCTTGATCACCCTTTAGCTGGCCACCTTTGATGAGAGTGTTTAGTGATTAAAGGCCGAAACACCCACTGATTCGAAGGCACACTACTGAGGATGTGTCCCAAAATTGACATCTTAACCCAGTCTAAGAAATAAACCTCCCATGCCACTCTGTCAACATCACAGCAAATCTCATGCGAGTGCATTCCATCTATTGGCACAATGGACAGTTTTTTTAACATCTCGTCCCGTGTTTTATGATTCTGATCATCTGGACCAGTCCAGTGACTGCTGTGAAAGGACAGCTGACAACATAGGAAAGTCTGTGTGACAGCTTGGAGAGACAGCTGACCGGAGGGAATAGACCCCACTGGGGCTGTCATGGGCTAGCTACCCATGTTGGCAGTCTCCGACGCTGTTTCAGTATGTTGGAGACACCCGCTAAGTGCTACTGAAAGTCAACAAAGGAACATACCCCTAGAGCCTGCGAGAGCTGGGGCGCAAGATGGCTCAATGACTGATCACATGGTTACGGACCCAGGAACGGAAACGACTACGAGTAGGAACACAGCACATGAGACAACCATAACAGCAGCAGGACTCACACTTCAGGCGTGCAGCTGTGGTTGGGAGAGAGTAACATCGGCAAGGGGGTTAAGGATCCATCAAGGGAGGAAAAGGTGTTTGGGAGAGCAGAGACAGGGACCTCGCATTGACCAGTACTTCTTACGAAGCAGCCAGTCAAATCAGTCGAATGAAGCACAGCGACGGGACGCAAACCAAAGTTCGCAAAGCATCAGCACCCCTGTAACCGAGGAGGATAACACAAGCACAGAAATGCCGGTGGATGAACTCACCCAACCACAGAGACCTCTAAAACAGGAAAAGATCAAAGGGCACAGACCGAGTGTGAAGTGGCCCAAAGCTGTTGAAAAGAGAGAGTGGGAAACAATCAACAACGACCTGACAAAAATCTTGGAACAACAGGTAGGAACAGCAGAGAAAAAGCTTGAAAGGATGGGAGACATTATCTACCACTACGGAGAAGAGCGCTTTGGAGTAAACGAAAGGAGAAGTGGCAAGACACCACCCGCACCAGCCAAATCTAGGAGGCAGCAGGAGATCGAGATACTTGTCAGAGAGAGAAGGCAGCTGAGGAAGCAGTGGAAGAAGGCCTTTGATGCAGAGAGAGAAGGTCTCATGCTACTCCAAGCAGACATTAAATGTCGGCTGGCAACCTTGCGAAGAGCGGAAAACTTAAGGAAACTTCGTAGGAAGAAGGAACACTCAAGAACACAGTTCTATAAAAACCCCTTTAAGTTTGTCAAAGATCTCTTCGCAAAGGAAAAGTGCGGAATCCTAAAAACTCCAAAGCCTGAACTGGAAGAACATCTGGAAAAGGTCCACCAGGACATGAAAAGGCATGAGCAGATAATCATCCCACATGACATCCCACCTATTCAACCACCAGAATTCAATCTGGACACTGACCCTCCAAAATGGAGGGAAGTAGAGAACGTTGTCCGAAGAGCAAGAGCGGCCTCGGCTCCTGGGCCTAATGGAGTACCATACAAGCTTTACAAGAATGCCCCGGATGTTCTACGCTTTCTTTGGAGGCTCATGAGGATAGTGTGGCAGAAGGAAATAATACCAAAGGCATGGCGAAGGGCTGGTGGTGTGCTAATCCCGAAAGAGAAGGATGCGACAGACATCAGTCAATTCCGACCAATCTCCCTTCTAAACGTCGAAGGGAAGATCTTTTTCAGTATAATAGCACAGAGGCTGTCCACTTATCTGGAAAGGAACAAGTACATTGATACATCTGTACAGAAAGCAGGCATTCCTGGTTTCTCTGGTTGCCTGGAACATACTAGTATGATTTGGCACCAGATCCAAACAGCTAAGAAGGACAAGAGAGACCTCTATGTCATCTTCCTCGACCTGGCCAATGCCTTTGGCTCAGTTCCCCATGAACTCCTCTGGGAATCCTTCAACTTTTTCCACGTACCAGAACCCATCACTACACTGGTAAAGGCCTATTTCCAAGACCTGCAATTGTGTTTCACAACACCTGACTTCACAACAACATGGCAGCGCTTGGAAGTAGGCATAATGGCAGGCTGTACAATTTCTCCTCTGGCCTTCACTATGGCCATGGAAGTCATCATCAGGGCATCGAGATGGGTGGTCGGCGGTGAGAGAACTAAGGAGGGGCTCCGTCTCCCACCTATCCGAGCATACATGGATGACATGACTACACTGACCACCACTGCAGCATGCACCAGGCGGCTACTTGCAAAACTGCAGGATAACATCAAGTGGGCCCGGATGAAAATCAAGCCAAGCAAATCTCGAAGCATTTCCATAGTCAAGGGACAGCTTAAAGATGTGAGGTTCTGCATTGGAGATGACCCGATACCAACGGTGTCTGAGCAACCCATCAAGAGCCTGGGTAGATGGTACAACGAAAGCCTCCGGGATAAAGATCAAGTGCAGCAAGTAAGGCAGGACATCGCCGACGGTCTTGAGAACATCAACAAGACCCTACTGCCTGGGAGGCTCAAGCTTTGGTGCCTACAGTTTGGACTTCTCCCCCGGGTAATGTGGCCACTCACCGTCTATGAGGTCCCAATAACAACAGTGGAGAAGATGGAGCGAACCATTACCTCATACGTGAAGAAATGGCTGGGTGTCCCACGATGCTTGAGTAACATCGGCCTCTATGGCAAAGGGGTCCTTGAACTACCTCTTACAAGTCTAACGGAGGAGTACAAGTGCTCTAAAGTAAGACTTCAGATGACATTGAAGGACTCTAAAGACCAGACCATTAGCAAGGCTGCACCTCCCCTACAAACTGGACGGAAATGGACATCATCCAAGGCTGTGCAGCAAGCAACATCAGCCCTGAGACACCAAGACATTGTGGGGAATATCCAGCATGGAAGAGGAGGCTTTGGCCTGGCAGCAAGCAAACCAACGTTCCATAAGGCAACAACATCTGAACGCAGGAAGCTGGTGGTCAAGGAGGTGCGCAGACAGGAGGAGACTGCAAGAAGTGCAAAGGCTGTCTCTCTTGCTAAACAAGGTCAATGGACGCGGTGGGAAGGCCTGGAGAGGAGAAAGATCAACTGGAGTGAGCTTTGGCAAATGGAGGCAAGCAACATCAGCTTCATCATAAGAGCTGTTTATGATGTGCTTCCATCACCAAAAAATCTACATCAATGGTATGGCGAGGACTCGACCTGCCCCCTCTGCCCAGCTCCAGCGACTCTCAGGCATATAATGACAGGTTGCAAGACCAGCCTCTCACAAGGCCGTTACACCTGGAGGCACAATCAGGTCCTCAAGAGCCTGGCTGCAGCACTTGAGACCAAGAGGAGTGCAACCAATTCATTACCTCCAAAAACAAGCAATCCTGTCAAAACAACAACATTCATCCGGGAGGGACAGAAAAGGCCCAAGTATCCTCCTACAAAGCCAGAAACTGGACACCTAGCCATGGCCCGGGACTGGAAGATGCTTGTCGATATTGGCCAGCAACTAATTTTTCCACCTGAGATTGCTTCTACCAAACTTAGGCCAGACATGGTACTCTGGTCCCCTTCACGAAAGGCTGTGTACATCATAGAGCTCACAGTCCCGTGGGAAAACTCTGTTGAAGAGGCCTACGAGCGTAAGAAACTGCGTTACACAGAGTTGGCAGCAGACGCAACTCAGCGTGGCTGGAATGCAAAAGTCTGGCCAGTTGAAGTGGGATGCAGAGGATTCGTGGCTTCTTCCACCATCAGGTTGCTGAAAGAACTTGGAATCCATGGACAGGCTCTGCGGCAGACCGTCAGAGCAGTTTCTCAAGCAGCTGAAAGAGGCAGCCAGTGGATCTGGATTAAACGGAAGGACCCTTGCTGGGCTATAACTTCATGACCCCCCACCCCCACCTGAGAACCCAATTCAGATCCCTCCAACTTGAGGAGGGCATATGAGGTATGCGGTCAGCTGTCGGACTGGCTCAGGGAAGAGGACGCCCCTGCCTTGCATAGTCCCGTGGGACATCTTAATTGGGCATGGGACACAAGCTAAGGCTTGATCACCCTTTAGCTGGCCACCTTTGATGAGAGTGTTTAGTGATTAAAGGCCGAAACACCCACTGATTCGAAGGCACACTACTGAGGATGTGTCCCAAAATTGACATCTTAACCCAGTCTAAGAAATAAACCTCCCATGCCACTCTGTCAACATCACAGCAAATCTCATGCGAGTGCATTCCATCTATTGGCACAATGGACAGTTTTTTTAACATCTCGTCCCGTGTTTTATGATTCTTTGCAGCTAATTAGTATGTGAATTACAGCACATTTACATTTGAACTGCTGCTCATTTCCCTCCTCTCAGCCACAGAGAGACAGTTTAATACATTTGTCCGTTTCATGCCCAAAGAACAATTTGGATGTGGTAATGAGTGGTTTCTCTGAAATTCCAGGAGGTTTAACTCTCATAGTTGTTTTGGCTGGCGTGGAAATGAAAACTCAGCATGATGAAGGGAGGGAAGAGGGCTGAGGGCTCTGGGGTCGTTGAATATTGAACATGGCCATGTCATCGTTGTACTCAGTTATTTAAATATTGATATGTCACATGTAGAGTATAGTACTTACTGTACCATGCTGTGAACTGTCATAGTTTAGTCAGCTTTAACCCCAATACATGTTACACTAACTTATTCATATTTTTGCACTATAGTTGCTTTTAGCACCTTATTTATAAACACTATAGTTGCTTTTAGCACCTTATTTATAAACACTATAGTTGCTTTTAGCACCTTATTTATAAACACTATAGTTGCTTTTAGCACCTTATTTATAAACACTATAGTTGCTTTTAGCACCTTATTTATAAACACTATAGTTGCTTTTAGCACCTTATTTATAAACACTATAGTTGCTTTTAGCACCTTATTTATAAACACTATAGTTGCTTTTAGCACCTTATTTATAAACACTATAGTTGCTTTTAGCACCTTATTTATAAACACTATAGTTGCTTTTAGCACCTTATTTATAAACACTATAGTTGCTTTTAGCACCTTATTTATTATCACTATAAGTACAGTAAGATAAAACATTGTTTTGTAAATTAATTGCAGCTTTAGTGCAGAAATGGTTATTGAAATATATTTAATAAGCAGGTTGACTAGGCAGATAAATGCCTCCAACCAGGTCTGGAAAATCTGAAATCAAGGTCTGTGTCCCAAATGGCAACCTAGGCTATTCCTATATATTGTACTACTTTTGACCAGGGCCCATATAATGCCCATAGGGCACTGGTAAAAAGCACTATATAGAGGATAACTGGTATTGTTTAAATGGTGGCCAACATAGATTACTCCACCACCACAGTATATGGCAACACATATTTTCCACAACTGTCATCACAAAGCGCCTTTATTTGAGTCCCTCTCTCAGAAAGAGTAATATGCTACAGAAGCAAATCCTGGATTCCTAAGATATGGTTGAAGGCTAGGAAAAACTGAAAAGGTGATACGATGGTGTCATTTTCCAAAATGAGTTTGTGTTCTGATGCAAATCTTCTCCTTCAACCATAAATTAAGGGAATATGAAACATGACTGCTGCAGCTAGAGTGAGTGTACACTTACAGCAGGGCACTGTTTCCAGGTGTGTGTCCCAAATGGAAGCCTATTCCCTGTAGTGTACTACTTCTGGTCCTGGTCAAAAGTAGTGCATTATATAGGGTATAGGGTGCCATCTGGGACGAAGCCAGAGTGACCAGGTCACCAGATAGCTGTCTGCTGAGGTAGCTAGTTTACTTATCACACCTCTTGTTTCCTCAGGAACCTTTCAAACCAACAGGAAATTAAACAAGCACCGACAGAGCAGTGTGTGTACCCTACTTCCACTTGTTATTTCAAACTGGATATCTCTAATGAAAATCATAGGGGTCAGGAGGCGTGATGAAGGTTCTGCTGAGAGGCCTCTGGGTGCCACACGTTGTAATCATCTGATTTGGACGCTTTGGGGCCCATCACTTGATACTTTGTTTGTGTCCCAAATGTCATCCTGTTCCCTATTGAGTGCACTACTTTTGACTCGGGCCCATAGGACTTTGGTCAAACGTAGTGCACTATATAGGGAATAGGGTTCCATTTGGGACGTGACCTTTGTCTGGATGTGGTTGTTGCTCACTGCAGCAGCCGAACGCACACTACTCCTGATCCCCATCTGAAATCAAGGACAAATTGGCAATTCAACAGACTGAACTCAAAATGGTCACAAAAGGCCACACTCAGACTAATTGTGATTAGAACAAAACTTTGATTTCCTTCTTTCCTACCATTATTTGTCAAAATATGGGCTTGGTCCTTTCTGTGTTGCCTTTCCATCATTTACTTTCATGATTATCTTGTCTCTTTCCTGTCTCCTCTCTCATTTCTCCTGCCATTTCTTTCTCTCTTCTCTCTCCTCTCTCTCCTCTCTCCTCACTCTCCTCTCTCTCCTCTCTCCCCTCTCTCTCCTCTCTCTTCTCTCTCTCCTCTCTCTCTCTCCTCTCTCTCTCCTCTCTTCCCTCTCTCTCTCTCCTCTCTCCCCTCTCTCTCCTCTCCTCTCTCTCCTCTCTCCAATATTCTCTCCTCTCTCTCCTCTTTTCTCTCTCCTCTTTTCTCTCTCCTCTCTTCTCTCTCCTCTCTCTCCTCTCATCCCTTCTCTATTTTATGTCCTTTCTTCTCTCTCTTCACTCTCCTCTTGTATCTCTCCTCTCTTTTCTCTCCTAATTTCTCTCTCCTCTTTTCTCTCTCCTCTCTCTTATCTCTCTCATCTCTTCTCCCTCCTATCTCCCCTCCCTCCTCTCTCTCCTCTGACTAATTCTCTAATACGTTTGGACTCTCCAGACTCTCTCTATTGCACTCCACACTACCCTTTCCCTTCTGGACAAGAGGAAAACATATGGGAAAATGCTGTTCATTGACTGCAGCTCAGTGTTCAATACCATAGTGCCCTCCAAACTCAACACTAAGCTAAGGACCCTGGGACTGAACCCTACCTCTGCATCCTGGACTTCCTGATAGGTCGCCCCCAGGAGGTGAGGGTAGGCAACAACATACCCGCCACGCTGACACTCAACACGGGGTCCCTCAGGGGTGTGTGCTTAGTACCCTCCTGTACTCCCTGTTCACCCTCGACTGTGTGGATGCGCACGACTCCAACCCCATCATTATGTTTGCCAACGATACAACGGTGGTAGGCTTGATCACAGATGGCGATGAGATAGCCTATAGGGAGGAGGTCAGAGACCTGCCAGTGTGGTACCAGAACATCAGTCTCTCCCTCAACGTCAGCAAGACAAAGCAACTGATCGTGGACTACATGGAACGTGAGGGTTGAACTCGCCCCCATTCACATCGACAGGGCTGTAGTGGAGCGGGTCAAGAGCTTCATGTTCCTCATTGTCCACATCGATATCATGGTCCACACAGTCGTGAAGAGGGCATGACAAGGCCTGTTATCCCTCAGGAGACTGAAAACATTTGGCATGGACCCTCAGCTGCACCATTGAGAGCATCTTGGCTGGCTGCATCACCACTTGGTATGGCAACTGCTTGGTATCTGACCGCAAGGCGCTGCAGAGGGTAGTATGTACAGTGCATCACTGGGACCAAGCTCCCTGTCATCCCTGACCTCTATACCAGGTGGTGTCAGAGGAAGGCCCTAAAAATTGTCAAAGACTCCAGCCAACCAAGTCATAGACGATACCGATGCACCAAGTCTGGAACCAACAGGACCCTGAACAGCTTCTACCCCCAAGCCATAAGACTGCTGAATAGTTAGTTAAATAGTTAACCAAATAGCTACCCGGACTATCTGCATTGACCCTTTTTGCACAAACTTTTTTGTCTCATCACATAAACTGCTGCTACTGTCACTTAATTCCTAGTTATATGTACATATCCACCTCAATTACCTCATATCCCTGCACATCAACTCATTACTGGTTGATTTCCTCTACTCCTCCAGCCAGTAAAGTGGAGTTAAGTTGATTTTTACACAAGCTGGTTAACCATGTTGTCTCTCTAACCAGACCAGAGAGGGAGGTAGCTGGTAGTAGTAACAGTATGTACAGCATCTGAGCTGTGGCCTGGTCTGCCCCTGACCAGAAGGAAGAAGGGAAGACAGAGAAGGTAAGGGGGGGATTACCATGGCAATGAGGTATGTTGTTGCCCTCCTCCAAGGTGAAGTGTCTTGGGCCTAGAGACAGAACAGGAGCTGGCATTAGCAGGCGTCTCCCAGTAAGGGTCGCTGTGGAGAAACAACGTGAAAATCTCTTAAAGCCTATAAGTTGAGAACCGTATGGACCACAGCCTTATATACACAGTACATATAGGGAAATATGGTTTGGACACACCTACTCATTCCAGGGGTTTTCTTTATTGTTACTATTTTTCATGAGAGCCAGTTTCATCATAGCACTTGATGTTTTTGCGTATTTCAAACTTTCTAAGTTCTTGAAATGTTCCGTATTGACTGACCTTTATGTCTTAAAGTAATGATGGATTATCTTTTCTCTTTGCTTATTTGAGCTGTTCTTGCCATAATATGGACTTGGTATTTTACCAAATAGGGCTATCTTCTGTATACCCCCCCTACCTTGTCACAACACAACTGACTGGCCCGAATGCATTAAGAAGGAAAGAAATGTTGGAAAGGGACAGTAAGTGATAATTTCACTGTTAGTCTGAACCTGTTGTTTATGAAGCCTGTGATGAATTGATTTGATTTGACTGAGTCTACCTGAGCAAAGAGCTTATAGCTGAAAAGGATATAAGGCCTAGTCTAAGACATTGTCCCAAATGGCACCCTATTTCCTTTATGGTGTGCTTTTTTTTGACCAGGGCCTATAGAGCTCTGGTCAAAAGTAGTGCACTATGTAGGGAATAGGCTGCCATTTGGGACGAAGCCCTTGTGTTATACTGACTGGGTCCCTATGGGAGATGCAGTATTTACTGTATAGTGAGGTGTTAGTGATCCTCCAGGAAAACAACTATCTGGTCCTTCCCAGGCATGGAACACCTCACAGAAGAGAGCTGAGAAGTTCTGTAAAAATACAGTCATATTGGAAAATATGTGGACATAGATTTACAGTCACTACAAACATTACTGTAATATTCAGTCATTCAGCCATAGACAACCATTGGATAGCTGTAACTATGTAGCAGTCAGTATGATATTAGTTCAGGGTCTCCTTCTGAAAGGAGGCTAGCTGCTGTGTTGTGATTGAAATGGCTGAACAGCGCTTGCTGAACGCCCCTCTTAATGTGCTCGTCTAAACAGTAGACCCTGCCTTGTTTGACGTCTTTACTAATTTGAGTTCAGAAACCCCATGGCTCTTAGAGCTAGGGATGTCGAGGACCATGTACCACAAACATAACTGCTCTTTGACTTTCACCTTACAGTAACATAGTGTCCAGACCAGTGGTAGATAATGGCTTGCAGTGTTTTTCTACTTTAAAGCCTTCCAGCTGAGTGGCCACAGTTAGTTTTGAGGTTACCCCTCTGATGTGTGTGGAGGCAACCCAGCCCATCACAGCCAACCCCAGTCCATCTCACCCCAGCCCATCTCACCCCAGTCCATCTCAGTCTGTCCCAGCCCCTCTCACCCCCTCCCAGCCCCTCTCAGCCCTTCCCAGCCCCTCGACATCCTTCCCAGACCCTCCCAACACCTCTCAGCCCCTCTCAGCCCTTCCCAGCCCCTCTCATCCCTTCCCAGCCCCCCCAACACCTCTCACCCCTTCCCAGCCCCTCTCCATCCTTCCCAGCCCCTCCCAGCACCTCTCAGCCCTTCCCAGCCCCTCCCAGCCCAGCCAACCCTAACGCAGCCAACCCTAGCCCATCCCAGCCCCTCATCCCAGCCCCTCCTCCCAGCCCATTAAAGATCATCCCACCCTTCCCCCTCCTAGCACAGCCTCTCGTCCCAGCCCCTCCCAGCCAATCCCTCCCTATTCCGCTCCCAGCCCAGCCAAACTCTGCCCAGCCCACTCAGCTTTCCTTTCACTGTCTAGTTGCCAACATTAGCCTCAGACAGCCAATCAGTACACAGGAAATAACACCATATGCAGGGCAATTATTTTTGTGAAAAATGACTCATGGTTTTTATTTGTGATAAACCTCCTTTCTTAGAGGAGAAATACGATGCACAGCCGGCCCTTTCAGTTGATATAGTTGGGCTGTTGATTATTCTGAAAGGCAAAGTACATGTATACTGTAGGGCTGTCTGTGGTGCTCTCATCACACCGACACACTGTCACACACACACACACACACACACACACACACACACACACACACCTGTACACACACTCTGTTACTGAAACATAGGGTTCAGTCCTGTCTTCCTAATCCCAGGATCTCTTCAGGAGAGGTAGAGAGGGGGAGGCAAACCTTGAGTGGTCCAGAGAGGAACTGAACAGGCTTTATTCCAGCAATGAATATGAATCTGTGGACTTTTTAAATTGTACCTGGGTGACAACGTGAGGCTATAATGTGTGATATTTTTTGAGCAGTTGGACTGGAACAGAATGAGATGCCTAAAGCTGCATTATGTAACTGTTTGGGTGACCCGACCAAATTCACATAGAAATACCAGTTATAGGTCTCTCATTCTTATTGAACTCAAGTCTAAGATGCAGTAGATATGTTAGAAGACGTTTTTGCATATTTTACTTTCGGTTTTGTACATCAGCTTCAAACAGATTGCAAATATCACTGAAGCCGGAGACCCATATCTCCCTCACTAGCTTTAAGCACCAGCTGTCAGAGCAGCTCACCGATCACTGCACCTGCACCATAGCCCATCTGTAAATAGACCATCCAACTACCTCATCCCCATACTGTTATTTATTTTTTCGCTCCTTTGCACCCCAGTATCTCTACTTGCACATTCTTCTTCTGCACATCTAGTGTTAATTGCTAAATTGTCATTATTTTGCCACTATGGCCTATTTATTGCCCTACTTCCCTTATCTTACCTCATTTACACACACTGTGTATATATATATATATATATATATATATATATATATATTTATTGTGTTATTGACTGTATGTTTGTCTATCCCATGTGTAACTCTGTGTTGTTGTTTGTGTCGCACTGTTTTGCTTTATCTTGTCCAGGTCGCAGTTGTAAATGACAACTTGTTCTCAATTAGCCTACCTGGTTAAATAGTTAAATAGGGGTGGAATAAAAATTTAAATTAACAGATGAAAATACAATATTTTTGGTTATGAAAAATATATTTCACAGCAGTTTAGATGGTACAATGGTACACTATTACAGAAATTAGGCAAACTATTATAATTTTAGCAACCAGGAAATGGCGGAGGGATGTCTGCATAGTGCAACTTTAAGGTCAGCAATACATACACTTTTATGTTTAACTAATATGTACTTAAATAGTTATTATTAACATATACATTGTATTTACAGATCCTTCCTTGGAAGTCATTGTTAGTGTACAGTTTACACATGCTATTTATCCACCGGCTCATTCACTGAATGTTTTAAACTGATCAGCCCTACTGTATCTATCTTTGTAGGGAAATTAAAACCCTACACCCTTTCTGCATGGAGGAATCAGTGGAGGAGGCCGTAGTTGATGCCCAATTCATGTCCAAATTTCCCCAGTAAGTTGGAAGTCTTATTTAACCCATTCATTGAGGACATTAAGTGATTTAAAACATTGCTTATTTAAATCACCAAGATCATTTTCAGAGTTTACATAGTTGTTGATGTCCTTTGATACTTGTTAGCCCGGCCTAGTGCTGCTTACGAAACCAACTCAATGAACGAAGCAAGACTAAAACTCTGTATAGATAGAGAGAGAGAGGAAGAGAGAGAGAGGCTGAGGGGAGTGCTGTGGGATTATTTCAAATAATCTTTGAAGAGGTAGGGTTTCAGATGTTTTCAAAAGATGGGATGATCTGCTGTCCTAGCTCCAGGGGGAAGATGGTTCCACCATTGGTGTGCCAGGACAGAGAAGAGCTTGGACTGGGAGCTGACCTCCCTTAAGGGTGGGAGGGCCAAGAGACCAGAGGTGGCAGAATGGAGTCCTCGGGTTGTGGTGAAGGGTTTGAGCATAGCCTGAAGGTAGGGAGGGGCAGTTCCTCTTGCTGCTCCCTAGGCAAATACCTTGGTCTTGTAGCGACAGAAAGGAAGAGAGGATAGGATGATAGGTCCTCCGGAAGTTTATTTTACCTAAATTTTCGCTCTGCGGCCAGGGCCCTGTTCTGTAAGCTCACAATGAGTCACTCAGTCATTCTATCACCCCACAGTAAGTTAGTGGAAACAGATTAAGAAGGTATAGTCAGTCAGAGAGAGGTGTGATGCTGGGCGCGGGATAACAGGGCATGTAAATAAATTGTTCGCTGGCGCTGTTGCCCGGCTGCTAGCCGTGGAGAGAATTGAGTCCCCCACATTGAGAGTTTAGGGAGAAAGCAGGCGGTACTCTCTCTCTCTCTCTCTCTCTCTCTCTTTATCTCTCTCTCTCTCTCTCTCTTTATCGCTCTCTCTCTCTCTCTCTCTCTCTCTCTGTACTCTCTTTACCTCTCCCCCCTCTCTCTACATCTTTCTCTCTCTATGCTCTGACTGCGCTCTCTCTCTCTCTCTCCGTTCCCTCCATCAGAGCAAATTCATCATGCCTCTGGCACTTCACCATCTCTTGCCAGCCATTCAGATTAGTCCTCATAAAGACAGATCCAGAGCAGAACAGAGGGAACTCTAACTGACCGTGATTGCAAAATGCTGCTCACCCAAAGTTATTCTCCTTTCCAGACATATTGCTAGGCAGGGCTTAACAATATGTACTCTTTTATCTTTGTTTATGGAACATGTGTGGGATTGAGAGAGGGAAATATTTTTCTCTGTTCAATAAGAGTTATCATAGTCATCATATTTAAGAGGGAGGGAGGAGAAGGAGGGAGAGAGAGGGAAGGGAGGCTTTTCTCCTCTCCCCTCCTCTCCTCTCTTTTCCTCTCTTCTCCTGCTTGGTCTGGCTGGCAGTTATTTGTCAGACAGCTTCATCCCTATGTGTCAACACAGTAACACTTAAACACTGGGCTGGGCTGGGTTGAACACTCACTGTCCAACAGCAGTCTGTCTGCCCACTTCTTCACCTCTCTGTTCAACACATGGGTTCTGGACCAGAACTACTGTATGGCTAGGAGGTTTTGCTGGTCAGCCAGGCCCAGCAGGGTCCAGAGTTTTCCCTGGTCATGCCATGATGTGGCCCTAGACATAGGGTGTCTTCACTATTCACCCAGATACAGTACGTACAGTGCATTCAGAAAGTATTCAGACCCCTTGACTTTTTCCACATTTTGTTACGTTACAGCCTTCTACTAAAATGTATTAAATTGTTTTTTTCCCTCATCAATATATACACAATGCCTCATAATTACAACGCAAAAACAGGTGTTTACAAATTTTGCCAAATGTATTAAACATAAAAAAACTTAAATATCACTTTTACATAAGTATTCAGACCCTTTACTCAGTACTTTGTTGAAGCACCTTTGGCATTGAAGCACCTTTGATTGACAGTGATTACAGCTCGAGTCTTCTTGGGTATGACACTACAAGCTTGGCACACCTGTATTTGGGGAGTTTCTCCCATTCTTCTCTGCAGATCCTCTCAAGCTCTGTCAGGTTGGATGGGGAGCGTCGCTGCACAGCTATTTTCAGGTCTCTCCAGAGATCTTTGCTCGGGTTCAAGTCCGGGCTCTGGCTGGGCCACTCAAGGACATTCAGAGACTTGTCCCGAAGCCACTCCTGCATTGTCTTGGCTGTTTGCTTAGGGTCATTGTCCTGTTGGAAGGTGAGCCTTTGCGCCAGCCTGAAGTCATGAGTGCTCTGAAGCAGGTTTTCATCAAGGATTAATCTGTACTTTGCTCCGTTCATCTTTCCCTCAATCCTAACTAGTCTCCTAGTCCCTTCCGGTGAAAAACATCCCCACAGCATGATGCTGCCACCACCATGCCACCACCAAGCCAGGTTTCCTCGAGACGTGACGCTTGGCATTCAGGCCAAAGAGTTCAATTTTGGTTTCATCAGACCAGAGAATTTTGTTTCTCATGGTCTGAGAGTCCTTTAGGTGACTTTTGGCAAACTCCAAGCGGACTGTCATGTGCCTTTTACTGAGGAGTGGCTTCCGTCTGGCCACTCTACCATAAAGGCCTGATTGGTGCAGTGCTGCAGAGATGGTTGTTCTTCTGGAAGGTTCTCCCAACTCCACAGAGGAACTCTGGAGCTCTGTCAGATTGACCATCGGATTCCTGGTCACCTCCCTGACCAAGGCCCTTCTCCCCCGATTGTTCAGTTTGGCTGGGCAGCCATCTCTAGGAAGAGTCTTGGTGGTTCCAAACTTTTTCCATTTAAGAGTGATGGAGGCCACTGTGTTCTTGGGGACCTTCAATGCTGTAGAAATGTTTTTGTAGCCTCCCAAGTGGCGCAGTGGTCTAAGGCACTGCATCGCAGTGCCATCTGTGCCACTAGAGATTCTGGGTTCGAGTCCAGGCTCTGTCACACCTGGCAGCGACCGGGAGACCCGTCGTCCAGGTTAGTGGAGAGTTTGGTATGCCCTTGTCCCATCGTGCACTAGCGAATCCTGTGGTGGGCCATATGCAGTGCACGCTGGCACGGCGCCAGGTGTACAGTTGTTTCCTCTGACACATTGGTGCGCTGGCTTCTGGGTTAAGTGGGCATTGTGTCAAGAAGCAGTACGGCTTGGTTGGGTTGTGTTTTGGAGGACGCACGGCTTTCGACCTTCGCCTCTCCCGAGTCCGTACGGGAGTTGCAGCGATGAGACAAGACTGTAACTACCAATTGGATACCACCAAATTGGGGAGAAAAAGGAAGATCTGTGCTTTGACACAATCCTGTCTCGGAGGTCTACGGACAATTCCTTTGACCTCATGGCTTGGTTTTTGCTCTGACATGCACTGTCAAGTGTGGGACCTTATATAGACAGGTGTGTGCCTTTCCAAATCATGTACAATGAATTGAATTTACTAAAGCTGAAGAACATACACACATCCAGGTACTTTCCACAGGAGCTGGAGTTGTAGTTAAACTCATGGAAAACAGAAAGGAAAACACTGCACAATCAATTGAATTTACCACTGACTCCAAAGTTGTAGAAACATCTCAATGATGATCAATGGAAACAGGATGCACCTGAGCACAATTTTGAGTCTCATAGCAAAGGGTCTGAATACTTATGTAAATAAGGTATTTCTGTTTTTTATCATCCAGTCCCACCCTCCAGCTCCATTCAACCTCTCCCATCTATCTCTCAACATCATCCAGTCCCACCCTTCAGCTCCATTCAACCTCTCCCATCTATCTCTCAACATCATCCAGTCCCACCCTCCAGCTCCATTCAACCCCTCCCATCTATCTCTCAACATCATCCAGTCCCACACTCCAGCTCCATTCAACCTCTCCCATCTATCTCTCAACATCATCCAGTCCCACCCTCCAGCTCCATTCAACCTCTCCCATCTATCTCTCAACATCATCCAGTCCCACCCTCCAGCTCCATTCAACCTCTCCCATCTATCTCTCAACATCATCCAGTCCCACCCTCCAGCTCCATTCAACCTCTCCCATCTATCTCTCAACATCATCCAGTCCCACCCTCCAGCTCCATTCAACCTCTCCCATCTATCTCTCAACATCATCCAGTCCCACCCTTCAGCTACATTCAACCTCTCCCATCTATCTCTCAACATCATCCAGTCCCACCCTTCAGCTCCATTCAACCTCTCCCATCTATCTCTCAACATCATCCAGTCCCACCCTCCAGCTCCATTCAACCTCTCCCATCTATCTCTCAACATCATACATTCTATTTGCCATATATTTTTCAACTGTGCTGTTGTGCTTCACAAAATAATTGAACCTTTCTATTCTCATAGCTTCTACGGATTGTAAATTAAAAATTTTTTTTTTGCTAAAATAATAATTATATTATTGATTGATTGACTATGTCTTTTCAAATCACCCCGTATTGCTATCTGTGCGTTAGTTCTAGGCAAATGTTGCAATTCTTCAGCCATTCCTGGACCTGTGACCAAAAACGAGCTACTTATGGACAATACCAAAATAAATGATCTAATGACTCTGCCTCCTCACAGCAGAATCTGCAGAGCTGGGAAGATTGTATCCCCCATATTTTGAACATTCTATTAGTTGCAAGAATTTTGTATAGTAATTTAAATTGAAAAATTTGAAGTTTTGAATCCGGTGTTGTTTTGCTATCAATTCATAAAAAGATCAACTCTTTTGTGGTAGCCATTGGCCAAGATCTGATACATTCTTGATATGTTTCTAGACTCTTGATAATTATAATAAAAATGTTTTTTGGAAGACTAGCCTCCATTGCAGTGCACCTGGCTGGTTGGTAGACTTCCTTCTCTTCCACTTTACCAGATGTTTGTGGACCTTATGTAATCTCCCCGGGGGAGAAAAAAAGAGAAATCATTTGATTTATATTTTATTGTTCATTAGTAAGCCTAACACACCAGAAGTAGTGACAAGTTTGTTGTGTCAAATTCAGGTTTGATCTCTGCTTGTTGTGACATGAACCCACAGATCATCTCCCAGATGATGAAAGCAGCAGTCTGCGCCAGCGTTGTTCACTGTTTCCACATCTCTGCGGCTGCCTGCAGGGCCCTGACACTCACTCTCTCCTCTCCTCCTCTCTCTAAATCCTCTCCATGCTGTTTCTTTCTGTACATAATCCACAATTAAGGTGAGACCTTGTAGTTAACAGTATGGCACGGTACTCCAGCATGGGGGAAGGTTTTCATATCTCTTTATTTTTAGAATCCGTAGCAACGCAAAGCGATACAAAGCAGGAGGAAATTGCAGGTCTCAGATACATTTTGTGGTGGCATGTTTTAGTAAAAGGCTGTCAACAAAATGAGCAAGGAGTCTTGTTCTGTGACCTTTAGCAAGGAGACTTGTTCTGTGAGCTTTAGCAAGGAGACTTGTTCTGTGACCTTTAGCAAGGAGACTTGTTCTGTGACCTTTAGCAAGGAGCCTTGTTCTGTGACCTTTAGCAAGGAGACTTGTTCTATGACCTTTAGCAAGGAGGCTTGTTCTATGACCTTTAGCAAGGAGACATGTTCTGTGACCTTTAGCAAGGAGACTTGTTCTATCTCCTTTAGCAAGGAGACTTGTTCTGTGAGCTTTAGCAAGGAGACTTGTTCTGTCACCTTTAGCAAGGAGACTTGTTCTGTGACCTTTAGCAAGGAGCCTTGTTCTGTGACCTTTAGCAAGGAGACTTGTTCTATGACCTTTAGCAAGGAGGCTTGTTCTATGACCTTTAGCAAGGAGACATGTTCTGTGAACTTTAGCAAGGAGACTTGTTCAATGACCTTTAGCAAGGAGACTTGTTCTATGACCTTTAGCAAAGAGACTTGTTCTATTTAGCAAGGATACTTGTTCTGTGACCTTTAGCAAAGAGACATGTTCTATAACCTTTAGCAAAGAGACTTGTTCTATAACCTTTAGCAAAGAGACTTGTTCTATAACCTTTAGCAAAGAGACTTGTTCTATGACCTTTAGCAAAGAGACTTGTTCTATGACCTTTAGCAAGGAGACTTGTTCTATCACCTTTAGGCAACTTGTATTCTGCTGAGCTGGATCTAGTATTATCACAAGCCAGCAGTTGCATGTAAAAATGAACAAACAATAAATTGTTTGTTGTCAGCAGCACTGCAGTTAGCTATACATTGCATTACTAAAAATGGTTAACTGTCAAATGCTTAATTGTGTTTGTTTACTAATCAGAGGTGTAAATAGAAAAATCTGTTTTATGATTACCTGTCAAAACCTCTTTTCATCTATTTGTGAGATTGGTCAACATCCATTTACAATTGTTGAAATACAATTAAAATAATTTATAATCACATGATTTACTTTTTGTAATGGTTGCATTATGTAAACATGACTAAATCTCAGCCCACTCAAAACGTTCAGCATGGCTAGGCAAAGTCAGGAAATCCGTTGTGCTTATATCCCTTTCCAAAACTCTATGTCACAGATGACAGTATTATACCATCAGATGAGATACTTTAACAATGCTTTCTCTCTGCAAGAGATGACACCCTATAATATTTCATCAGGATATTATTGCTACCGTTCATCAGCTGTACACTCTTAGAAAAAAAGGTGCTATCCAGAACAGTGTCAGTCGGTGCCATTTAAGATTAAGGGGGGCAATTTTTATTTTCATTAGCATGGCCTTATTTATTACAGTATATTGGATGACTGTCATTCATATTCCATTCACCCAGCTCAATGTAACATCGATATTCAAAGAGTACCATCCCAGTGCTGGCTTGCCTTTAAGCAATGTTGGTCCTGGTCAGTCCCTAGATGGGAGACCAGATGCTGTTGGAACTGGTGTTGGAGGGCCAGTAGGAGGCACTCTTTCCTCTGGTCCCCCCAAAAAATATCACAATGCTCCTGGGCAGTGATTGGGGACATTGCCCTGTGTAGGGTGCCATCTTTTCAGATGGGACGTTAAACGGGTGTCCTCTGTGATCATGAAAGATCCTATGGCACTTATCATAAGAGTAGGGGTCATTCGTTTGTAGACTTCAGAGCACAACAGCTGTCTGTGACCAGGTGAAAACCTCTCCAAGCCAAACCTTTATAACATAACCACTACACACAGCATACATCGTTTTTAGCATATTAGCTAACGTCATAGTCAACATAGCTATTAGAACTAACGCATAGTAAACCCGCTACAATCACGCAGTACTGTCACGAACCGGCTCAAAGCCCGTAACAAAGGGAGACAACGTGGAGATAAGGAGTAACAAAATATATATTTATTAACTAAAGCAACTAAGGAAAATATACAATGGTGTGTGTAATCAGTAATCAGTAGTGTAAGTGAGTGTTTTGCATGCATGAATGTGATAATGCAGGGTGTTGAAAGATGCCAAAGCAAACAAACAAACAAACAGCCACCAAGAACCACAACACAATCTACAAATGTCTGCATGGAGAGAGTCTCCTCCATGAATGTGGAAGAGGTCTATTTATCCTGGGAGACACCTGGCCCAGGTGTTTCCCATGAAGCTGACGACCCTCCCAACTCCGCCCACCGGCATCCTAATAAGGAAACAAGAACAAAGACAGAATACAGCAGACAGAGTGGGAGGGTCGTCACATTCCCCCCCATAAAACCGGGGACCAACAAGGACCCCGGAACAACATACCAGCCTCTGCGTCCCAAATTGACACAGCCTCTGCGTCCCAAATTGACACAGCCTCTGCGTCCCAAATTGGTGAGGGGTTATGTGTTCACACCTCCACCTGCGCCAGCCAACCTCCTCCTCCCCAGACCTCAGCAACCTTTGCGCATAGGAAGCAATTTTTAAGAGGAAAGAAGAACACAAGACCAGGAGGGAACAGACAGGAAAGATAGAACATGACAACCCCAACCAATGGTCAGTCACCTAAACATTCAGGAACATAGCACAAAAGACCACAACAGCTACAAACTCCAACAAAAAGAACATCAGGGTCCTTCTTAATTTTTTTACAACTCCCAACGATTCATAGTCACTTCCAACGATTCAGTCACTTCCAACGATTCATAGTCACTTCCAACGATTCATAGTCACTTCCAACGATTCATAGTCACTTCCAACGATTCATAGTCACTTCCAACGATTCATAGTCACTTCCAACGATTCATAGTCACTTCCAACGATTCATAGTCACTTCCAACGAAACAGAATTTCACTAATTTCAATCATTTAACCTTGTAGTGTTCAGCGATCTTCAACAGCTGATCTTTAGTACCTAATTCTAACAGTTCCTCTGATGAAAGCGAATGAACTTGTCTACATGAGACACCATAGTCATAAGTAAATAATCTTGCTCAACCCCTCTGCTGAGCACATCAGACCACAACCAGAGAAATGACAATCACACTGAGCACCACAGAAGAGAGATAAGATACGGAGCTACCCCAAAACCTACAATAACTCAACCCTAGTCTTCATGCAGATTTGCGGTGGGTATTTACGCACTGTAGCCCGCTGGCAAGGAAATAGAACTCCCCAGCATGCTGGCAAATTCCACCAAGCCACGGATGTGCCCCCGAGACAACTGCTCAGTCCACAGACACCACACAAAAATAACAAACATTTAACCATGCCCAACATGTCCAAAATTGAAACACGTCGCTAAGCCTATCAGGGGAAAAGGCTATAGCTCCAGGTAGCAAGTTCCACTACCCTACACAAATCTCCTACCGAGGTACACAGCCGATTTACTCACCTCCTCAGACTGATGTCCCAACAGAAAGTAGAACAAACGTTTCCAGGCTAGGCAGGGCCTGGAAACCAACCATTATACTCTCTCCAACGCAGCACACAATCCAAACAACAAAGGCAACCAACACTGGGCCCATTAAACTCAACCACAATATGCAAACCAAACACGTACCTCCACAGTCTCCCAAACCAATAGTTCAAATATCCCGGACGAGCTCCCACTTGTCACGAACCGGCTCAAAGCCCGTAACAAAGGGAGACAACGTGGAGATAAGGAGTAACAAAATATATATTTATTAACTAAAGCAACTAAGGAAAATATACAATGGTGTGTGTAATCAGTAATCAGTAGTGTAAGTGAGTGTTTTGCATGCATGAATGTGATAATGCAGGGTGTTGAAAGATGCCAAAGCAAACAAACAAACAAACGGCCACCAAGAACCACAACACAATCTACAAATGTCTGCATGGAGAGAGTCTCCTCCATGAATGTGGAAGAGGTCTATTTCTCCTGGGAGACACCTGGCCCAGGTGTTTCCCATGAAGCTGACGACCCTCCCAACTCCGCCCACCGGCATCCTAATAAGGAAACAAGAACAAAGACAGAATACAGCAGACAGAGTGGGAGGGTCGTCACAGTACAGTGTACAGCAAGCAGTTTAGTAGTTACACCGGGGCCCCGGCAATACATTTATAAGACCGAAAACTTACCTTGTGTAAGGGTTTTCCTATGGTGAAGTAGAGGCGGACCAAAATGCGGCGTGGTGGTTATTCATGTTTAATGAAAAAACGATAAACACGAACACTACAAAACAATAAACGTGGAAAACCAAAAACAGTCCTATCTGGTGCAAAACACAGACAGGAACAATCACCCACAAACACACAGTGAAACCCAGGCTACCTAAGTATGATTCTCAATCAGAGACAACTAATGACACCTGCCTCTGATTGAGAACCATACTAGGCCGAAACATAGAAATACCCCAAAACATAGAAAAAAAACATAGACTGCCCACCCAACTCACGCCCTGACCATACTAAATAAATACAAAACAAAGGAAATAAAGGTCAGAACGTGACAGTACCCCCCCCCCCCAAAGGTGCGGACTCCGGCCGCAAAACCTTAACCTATAGGGGAGGGTCTGGGTGGGCGTCTGTCCGCAGTGGCGGCTCTGGTGCTGGACGTGGCCCCCACTTCACCATAGTCTTAGTCTGACTTATTGTCCGCTTCCGTGGCCTCCTAACCATGGCGACCCTTCTCAATGGACAGAGGGGCAGCAGCTCGGGACAGAGGGGCGGCAGCTCGGGACAGAGGGGCGGCAGCTCGGGACAGAGGAGCGGATGCTCGGGACAGAGGGGCTCTGGCGCCTCTGGGCTGAGGGGCTCTGGCGCCTCTGAGCGGCACTGGCGGCCCCTGGCTGACTGGCGGCCCCTGGCGGCACTGGCGGCCCCTGGCTGACTGGCGGCACTGGCGGCCCCTGGCTGACTGGCGGCACTGGCGGCCCCTGGCTGACTGGCGGCACTGGCGGCCCCTGGCGGCACTGGCGGCTCCTGGCAGACTGGCGGCACTGGCGGCTCCTGGCGGCGCTGGGCAGACTGGCGGCGCTGGGCAGACGGGCGGCTCAGGCGGCGCTGGGCAGACGGGCGGCTCAGGCGGCGCTGGGCAGACGGGTGGCTCAGGCGGCGCTGGGCAGACGGGTGGCTCAGGCGGCGCTGGGCAGACGGGTGGCTCAGGCGGCGCTGGGCAGACGGGTGGCTCAGGCGGCGCTGGGCAGGCGGGAAGCTCCGGCAACGCTGGAGAGGAAGGCTCTGGCAGCGCTGGACTAAGGAGCTCTGGCGCCTCTGGAATGAGGGGCTCTTGCGCCTCTGGACTGAGGGGCAGGAGCTTTGGTAGCGCCGAACAGGCGGGAGACTCCGGTAGCGCTGGAGAGGAGGAAGGCTCTGGTAGCGCCGGAGAAGCGGGAGACTCCGGCAGCCCTGGAGAGGAGGAAGGCTCCGGCAGCGCTGGACAGGCGGGAGCCCCTGTAAGGATGAGCCGGAGAGACAGCCTGGTGCGGGGGGCTGCCACCGGAGGGCTGGTGCGTGGAGGTGGTGACGGATAGACCGGACCGTGCAGGTGCACTGGAGCTCTTGAGCACCGAGCCTGCCCAACCTTACCCGGTTGAATGGTCCCGGTCGCCCTGCCAGTGCGGCGAGGTGGAATAGCCCGCACTGGGCTATGCAGACAAACCGGGGACACCGTGCGCAAGGCTGGTGCCATGTAAGCCGGCCCAAGGAGACGCACTGGAGACCAGATGCGTAGAGCCGGCTTCATGGCACTTGGCTCGATGCCCACTCTTGCCCGGCCGATACGCGGAGCTGGAATGTACCGCACCGGGCTATGCACCCGCACTGGGGACACCGTGCGCTTCACAGCATAACACGGTGCCTGCCCGGTCTCTCCAGCCCCCCGGTAAGCACAGGAAGATGGCGCAGGTCTCCTACCTGGCTTCGCCACACTTCCTGTGTGCCACCCCCCAAGACATTTTTGGGGCTGACTCTCGGGCCGTGCTGCCTCCTCATACCAGCGCCTCTCCGCCTTCGCCGCCTCCAGGTCTTCTTTGGAGCGGCGATATTCTCCAGGCTGTGCCCAGGGTCCTTTACCTTCCAATTCTTCCTCCCATGTCCATTCCTCCAAATAGTGCAGCCTCTCCCACTGCTGCTGCTCCTGCTGCTGCTGCCTCTGTTGCCTCTCCTGCTGCTGCTTTTGCTGTTGCCTGTTACCACGCCGCTTGGTCCTGTTGTGGTGGGTGATTCTGTAAGGGTTTTCCTGTGGTGAAGTAGAGGCGGACCAAAATGCGGCGTGGTGGTTATTCATGTTTAATGAAAAAACGATAAACACGAACACTACAAAACAATAAACGTGGAAAACCAAAAACAGTCCTATCTGGTGCAAAACACAGAGACAGGAACAATCACCCACAAACACACAGTGAAACCCAGGCTACCTAAGTATGATTCTCAATCAGAGACAACTAATGACACCTGCCTCTGATTGAGAACCATACTAGGCCGAAACATAGAAATACCCCAAAACATAGAAAAACAAACATAGACTGCCCACCCAACTCACGCCCTGGCCATACTAAATACAGTGCCTTGCGAAAGTATTCGGCCCCCTTGAACTTTGCGACCTTTTGCCACATTTCAGGCTTCAAACATAAAGATATAAAACTGTATTTTTTTGTGAAGAATCAACAACAAGTGGGACACAATCATGAAGTGGAACGACATTTAGTGGATATTTCAAACTTTTTTAACAAATCAAAAACTGAAAAATTGGGCGTGCAAAATTATTCAGCCCCTTTACTTTCAGTGCAGCAAACTCTCTCCAGAAGTTCAGTGAGGATCTCTGAATGATCCAATGTTGACCTAAATGACTAATGATGATAAATACAATCCACCTGTGTGTAATTAAGTCTCCGTATAAATGCACCTGCACTGTGATAGTCTCAGAGGTCCGTTAAAAGCGCAGAGAGCATCATGAAGAACAAGGAACACACCAGGCAGGTCCGAGATACTTTTGTGAAGAAGCCGGATTTGGATACAAAAATATTTCCCAAGCTTTAAACATCCCAAGGAGCACTGTGCAAGCGATAATATTGAAATGGAAGGAGTATCAGACCACTGCAAATCTACCAAGACCTGGCCGTCCCTCTAAACTTTCAGCTCATACAAGGAGAAGACTGATCAGAGATGCAGCCAAGAGACCCATGATCACTCTGGATGAACTGCAGAGATCTACAGCTGAGGTGGGAGACTCTGTCCATAGGACAACAATCAGTCATATATTGCACAAATCTGGCCTTCATGGAAGAGTGGCAAGAAGAAAGCCATTTCTTAAAGATATCCATAAAAAGTGTTGTTTAAAGTTTGCCACAAGCCACCTGGGAGACACACCAAACATGTGGAAGAAGGTGCTCTGGTCAGATGAAACCAAAATTGAACTTTTTGGCAACAATGCAAAATGTTATGTTTAGCGTAAAAGCAACATAGCTGAACACACCATCCCCACTGTCAAACATGGTGGTGGCAGCATCATGGTTTGGGCCTGCTTTTCTTCAGCAGGGACAGGGAAGATGGTTAAAATTGATGGGAAGATGGATGGAGCCAAATACAGGACCATTCTGGAAGAAAACCTGATGGAGTCTGCAAAAGACCTGAGACTGGGACGGAGATTTGTCTTCCAACAAGACAATGATCCAAAACATAAAGCAAAATCTACAATGGAATGGTTCAAAAATAAACATATCCAGGTGTTAGAATGGCCAAGTCAAAGTCCAGACCTGAATCCAATCGAGAATCTGTGGAAAGAACTGAAAACTGCTGTTCACAAATGCTCTCCATCCAACCTCACTGAGCTCGAGCTGTTTTGCAAGGAGGAATGGGAAAAAATGTCAGTCTCTCGATGTGCAAAACTGATAGAGACATACCCCAAGCAACTTACAGCTGTAATCGCAGCAAAAGGTGGCGCTACAAAGTATTAACTTAAGGGGGCTGAATAATTTTGCACGCCCAATTTTTCAGTTTTTGATTTGTTCAAAAAGTTTGAAATATCCAATAAATGTTGTTCCACTTCATGATTGTGTCCCACTTGTTGTTGATTCTTCACAAAAAAATACAGTTTTATATCTTTATGTTTGAAGCCTGAAATGTGGCAAAAGGTCGCAAAGTTCAAGGGGGCCGAATACTTTCGCAAGGCACTGTAAATACAAAACAAAGGAAATAAAGGTCAGAACGTGACACCTTGACTTGAAAGAGTTCCAGTGTTGGATAGCCTTAGCCAGCTAACATAAATAGCCTTCCTCTCTGCTTCAGCCGGGTGTTTGACTAGGCTAAGTTAGCTAAGTAAGTGAAAATGAAAGTTTTAAAAAATTCAACAAAATATAGCTGTCTCTCTCTCTCTCTGCTGCTTCTCCTTAATTGTTTAAGACATTCATTTGTTCAAAACTATTCTACTATTGTCTTTCTCTCTCTTTGAGTCAACTACTAAACACATGTTATGCACTGCAGTGCTAGCTACCCTTTCAGTACTAGATTAATTCTCTGATTAATTCTCTGATCCTTTGATTGGATGGACAACATGTCAGTTCATCCTACAAGAGCTCTGATAGGTTGGAGGACGTCCTCCGGAAGTCGTCATAATTAAGTACTACTTACTTACTTACGTAAGTCTATGGAAAAGTGTGACAACCATGAGCCTCCTAGGTTTTGAATTGAAATCAATGTACCCAGAGGAGGACGGAAAATAGCTGTCCTCCGGCTGCGCCATGGTGCTTCCCCAGAGAGTGCTGTTGAGGCTACTGTAGACCTTTATTGCAAAACAGTGTGTTTTAAGCAGTTATTTGGTGACGTGAATATATTTAGTATAATTTTATCTAAAAAGGATAACTTTTTTAATGTTTCACTATATAAAAAAGTAGGATGGTCCTCCTCTTTCTCCTCAAATCCAGATGTTTGATTTTATGAGGGCAGGAACTTTCTATCTACAGTAATCGTTTGGAGCTAAATGACACTGAGCAAATGATGGTTGTTTGCCCTGAAATAATTCCTGCAAAAAGAAAGGAGGAAGATGAGGAAGAGAGGAAGATGAGATGACACTCTAATTGGTGCAGAAGCTAGTCCCAGCTGAATCAATTGCTTTTCTGCTACTTTTCCCGAGTAATGGCTTGCAACTGTTATTCTTCAGATTTTATTAACGAGATACAGACAGGGAAGCATTGATTTGCTCCAGTAGCACACAGACAATAATCATAATGGCACCTCTACTTGAAGTGATTTCAGAACGAACGCAGTCGGCACAGGACAATGATGTAGCTCAGCTCCCTGATGCAGTCAGTGGCCAAATCTTATTTTCCATCTCTTCCCCTCTCCTTCCCTCCTTCCCTTCCTTCTTCCCGCCTGCCGTGACTGTTACTCTCCCAGGACCACTCTAGCCGTGCTGCATCGCCCTGCAAATCAAATACAGTATGACAGGGAATATTGTAGGCATAATGGAGAATCGCAGAAGATTGTACCACTGTATACACACAAATAGCTATGGGCTTAATCGCCACTAACCTGAACCACAGGTTCAGAGTAATAGATCTAGTACTATGACTCTCTCTCTCTCTCTCTCTCTCTCTCTCTCTCTCGCTCTCTCTCACTCTCTCTCGCTCTCTCTCACACTCTCTCTCTCTCTCTCTCTCCCTCTCTCTCACACACTCTCTTTCTCTCGCTCGCTCTCTCTCTCTCACACACTCTCTCTCTCGCTCTCTCTCTTGCTCTCTCTCCCACTCTCTCTATGTCTCTTTCTACGAGTCTCTCTCTCTCTCTCTCTCTCTCTCTCTCTCTCTCTCTCTCTCTGTCTCTGTCTTGGTCTCTGTCTCTCTCTGTCTCTACCTATCAGTGTGTACACACCAGTCAGCGTTTTCCCCTGTTTGAAGTACCTCCTCATGGTAGTGATTTGGAAATACATGTGTGTAATGCTGTGCATATTGTGAAAGTACAAGAGTTGAGCTGTGGTCAAGACAGATTTATCCTCATTTGTCCCCTGGAATTCAATATGTATTTTCTGTACATTCTGCATAGTTAGATTTGCATATCAGACACTGTATAGATACTTGAATATTACTTGAAGTGACTATTTCAAGAGCTAGGCAGACAAAGCAAGAGAGCAAACAACCTCTTTGAACTGGGTTTTGTTTATGCCATGTGTACTGCTTCAATCACGTCTTAGATGTTGTGTTTTTAACTTTCAAAGGTTGGGCTTTCTTCTCCTCTGAGTTTTCTCTCCCTCCTTGACTAAGGAGAAGGAGGACTGAACTGAAGTCTCATTCTCCTATCTCTCTCTTTCCATCTCTTCTGTGGCTGCTGCTGTGGTGTGCGGTCTTGTTTGAATAATGGTTGTGCTAATTTCTCCCAGTCTAAGAAGAGAGTGTGGTTGGGCCTGAGTAAACAGCCTGATTGGCTGCTGGAGGCTGCTGAAGGTCAGAGTGACCGCAGGTGACACAACAGTGAATTACAATGACACTCATTGCTCAATCCATCATTTAACACAGAAGAGGGATATATCTCTCCTTTTTCATCCCTTCTTTAACAAAGGAATTAATGATTCTCAGTCCAGATTTGTTATGCATTCAGCAAAAATAATTGTATCTGCTCTATTTGTAATGTTGAAGTATTTAAATTATTATATCTGCTCTATTTGCAATTTTGTAGTTTTTAAATGAGGGGCGGTAACCGGAAGGTTGCAAGTTCAAACCCCCGAGCTGACAAGGTACAAATCTGTCGTTCTGCCCCTGAACAGGCAGTTAACCTACTGTTCCTAGGCCATCATTGGAAATAAGAATTTGTTCTTAACTGACTTGCCTAGTTAAATAAAGGTAAAAACAAAAATATCTGCTCTATTTGTAATGTTGAAGTATTTCAATGATTATATCTGCTCTATTTGTAATGTTGTTGTATTTAAATGATTATATCTGCTCTATTTGTAATGTTGTTGTATTTAAATGATTATATCTGCTCTATTTGTAATGTTGTTGTATTTAAATGATTATATCTGCTCTATTTGTAATGTTGAAGTATTTAAATTATTATATCTGCTCTATTTGTAATGTTGTTGTATTTAAATGATTATATCTGCTCTCTTTTACATGTTGTAGTATTTAAATGATTATATCTGCTCTATTTGTAATGTTGTTGTATTTAAATGATTATATCTGCTCTATTTGTAATGTTGAAGTATTTAAATGATTATATCTGCTCTATTTGTAATGTTGAAGTATTTAAATGATTATATCTGCTCTATATGTAATGTTGAAGTATTTAAATGATTATATCTGCTCTATTTGTAATGTTGTTGTATTTAAATGATTATATCTGCTCTATTTGTAATGTTGTTGTATTTAAATGATTATATCTGCTCTATTTGTAATGTTGTTGTATTTAAATGATTATATCTGCTCTATTTGTAATGTTGTAGTATTTAAATGATTATATCTGCTCTATTTGTAATGTTGTTGTATTTAAATGATTATATCTGCTCTATTTGTAATGTTGTTGTATTTAAATGATTATATCTGCTCTATTTGTAATGTTGTTGTATTTAAATGATTATATCTGCTCTCTTTTACATGTTGTAGTATTTAAATGATTATATCTGCTCTATTTGTAATGTTGTAGTATTTAAATGATTATATCTGCTCTATTTGTAATGTTGTTGTATTTAAATGATTATATCTGCTCTATTTGTAATGTTGTTGTATTTAAATGATTATATCTGCTCTATTTGTAATGTTGTTGTATTTAAATGATTATATCTGCTCTATTTGTAATGTTGTTGTATTTAAATTATTATATCTGCTCTATTTGTAATGTTGTTGTATTTAAATGATTATATCTGCTCTCTTTTACATGTTGTAGTATTTAAATGATTATATCTGCTCTATTTGTAATGTTGTTGTATTTAAATGATTATATCTGCTCTATTTGTAATGTTGAAGTATTTAAATGATTATATCTGCTCTCTTTTACATGTTGTAGTATTTAAATGATTACATCTGCTCTATTTGTAATGTTGTTGTATTTAAATGATTATATCTGCTCTATTTGTAATGTTGTTGTATTTAAATGATTATATCTGCTCTATTTGTAATGTTGAAGTATTTCAATGATTATATCTGCTCTATTTGTAATGTTGTTGTATTTAAATGATTATATCTGCTCTATTTGTAATGGTGTAGTATTTAAATGATTATATCTGCTCTATTTGTAATGTTGAAGTATTTAAATGATTATATCTGCTCTATTTGTAATGTTGAAGTATTTCAATGATTATATCTGCTCTATTTGTAATGTTGTTGTATTTAAATGATTATATCTGCTCTATTTGTAATGTTGTTGTATTTAAATGATTATATCTGCTCTATTTGTAATGTTGTTGTATTTAAATTATTATATCTGCTCTATTTGTAATGTTGAAGTATTTAAATGATTATATCTGCTCTATTTGTAATGGTGTTGTATTTAAATGATTATATCTGCTCTATTTGTAATGTTGAAGTATTTAAATGATTATATCTGCTCTATTTGTAATGGTGTAGTATTTAAATTATTATATCTGCTCTATTTGTAATGTTGAAGTATTTAAATGATTATATCTGCTCTATTTGTAATGGTGTAGTATTTAAATGATTATATCTGCTCTATTTGTAATGTTGTTGTATTTAAATGATTATATCTGCTCTATTTGTAATGTTGTAGTATTTAAATGATTATATCTGCTCTATTTGTAATGTTGTTGTATTTAAATGATTATATCTGCTCTATTTGTAATGTTGTTGTATTTAAATTATTATATCTGCTCTATTTGTAATGTTGTTGTATTTAAATGATTGTATCTGCTCTCTTTAATATGGTGTAGTATGTAAATGATTATATCTGCTCTATTTGTAATGTTGTTGTATTTAAATGATTGTATCTGCTCTCTTTAATATGGTGTAGTATGTAAATGATTATATCTGCTCTCTTTAATATGGTGTAGTATGTAAATGATTATATCTGCTCTCTTTAATATGGTGTAGTATGTAAATGATTATATCTGCTCTCTTTAATATGGTGTAGTATGTAAATGATTATATCTGCTCTCTTTAATATGGTGTAGTATGTAAATGATTGTATCTGCTCTCTTTAATATGGTGTATTATGTAAATGATTATATCTGCTCTCTTTAATATGGTGTAGTGTGTAAATGATTATATCTGCTCTCTTTAATATGGTGTAGTATGTAAATGATTATATCTGCTCTCTTTAATATGGTGTAGTATGTAAATGATTGTATCTGCTCTCTTTAATATGGTGTAGTATGTAAATGATTATATCTGCTCTCTTTAATATGGTGTAGTATGTAAATGATTATATCTGCTCTCTTTAATATGGTGTAGTATGTAAATGATTATATCTGCTCTCTTTAATATGGTGTAGTATGTAAATGATTGTATCTGCTCTCTTTAATATGTTGTAGTATGTAAATGATTATATCTGCTCTCTTTAATATGGTGTAGTATGTAAATGATTATATCTGCTCTCTTTAATATGGTGTAGTATGTAAATGATTATATCTGCTCTCTTTAATATGTTGTAGTATGTAAATGATTGTATCTGCTCTCTTTAATATGGTGTAGTATGTAAATGATTATATCTGCTCTCTTTAATATGGTGTAGTGTGTAAATGATTATATCTGCTCTCTTTAAAATGGTGTAGTATGTAAATGATTATATCTGCTCTCTTTAATATGGTGTAGTATGTAAATGATTATATCTGCTCTCTTTAATATGGAGTAGAATGTAAATGATTGTATCTGCTCTTTTTAATATGGTGTGGTATGTAAATGATTATATCTGCTCTCTTTAATATGGTGTAGTATGTAAATGATTATATCTGCTCTCTTTAATATGTTGTAGTATGTAAATGATTATATCTGCTCTCTTTAATATGGTGTAGTATGTAAATGATTATATCTGCTCTCTTTAATATGGTGTAGTATGTAAATGATTATATCTGCTCTCTTTAATATGGTGTAGTATGTAAATGATTGTATCTGCTCTCTTTAATATGGTGTAGTATGTAAATGATTATATCTGCTCTCTTTAATATGGTGTAGTATGTAAATGATTATATCTGCTCTATTTGTAATGTTGTTGTATTTAAATGATTGTATCTGCTCTCTTTAATATGGTGTAGTATGTAAATGATTATAACTGCTCTCTTTAATATGGTGTAGTATGTAAATGATTGTATCTGCTCTCTTTAATATGGTGTAGTATGTAAATGATTGTATCTGCTCTCTTTAATATGGTGTAGTATGTAAATGATTATATATGCTCTCTTTAATATGGTGTAGTATGTAAATGATTATATCTGCTCTCTTTAATATGGTGTAGTATGTAAATGATTATATCTGCTCTCTTTAATATGGTGTAGTATGTAAATGATTATATCTGCTCTCTTTAATATGGTGTAGTATGTAAATGATTATATCTGCTCTCTTTAATATGGTGTAGTATGTAAATGATTATATCTGCTCTCTTTAATATGGTGTAGTATGTAAATGATTATATCTGCTCTCTTTAATATGGTGTAGTATGTAAATGATTATATCTGCTCTCTTTAATATGGTGTAGTATGTAAATGATTATATCCGCTCTCTTTAATATGGTGTAGTATGTAAATGATTATATCTGCTCTCTTTAATATGGTGTAGTATGTAAATGATTATATCTGCTCTCTTTAATATGTTGTAGTATGTAAATGATTGTATCTGCTCTCTTTAATATGGTGTAGTATGTAAATGATTGTATCTGCTCTCTTTAATATGGTGTAGTATGTAAATGATTATATCTGCTCTCTTTAATATGGTGTAGTATGTAAATGATTGTATCTGCTCTCTTTAATATGGTGTAGTATGTAAATGATTGTATCTGCTCTCTTTAATATGGTGTAGTATGTAAATGATTATATCTGCTCTCTTTACATGTTGTAGTATTTCATGGGATTAATTTGCAAGGTTAAAAACAGACTTCCTAAGAAGAGACCATACTAGTGGAATATTTCCTAGTACATATCCTAGTATTTGTGACTTATGTCGGGCCTATTCTTAATGGTGACACATTGTAAAGTTGGACGACGACAGGAGGATAAAATAGATCTCGATGTGTATTGCAGTGCCTTTCATTTCACAACAGACATTGGAAACCAACTGATGTGATGTGTTCTCTATAAGTGCAGTCTATAGTGTATTATTTTAGCACAGAATATGTGATGTGTTCTCTATAAGTGCAGTCTACAGTGTATTATTTTAGCACAGAATATGTGATGTGTTCTCTATAAGTGCAGTCTACAGTGTATTATTTTAGCACAGAATATGTGATGTGTTCTCAATAAGTGCAGTCTACAGTGTATTATGTACACAGAATATGTGACGTGAACAGTCTTGAGGTCTTAAAGTGGCGCCACGAGTTTTTCTGTTTGCAGATTCAAGTCAGACACTGAAGTGTGTCAACACTTGCACCGTCTGATCCGCTGAATCCTGATGCCTGGGTTTCAGACAGCTGCACAAGGCAGCGCCCACACAACCGCGTGAACACTGGGTTATCTATCAGTCTACCTCCCAGTCACACACACTCCATTTGGCAGCAGCAGTCACAGTGTCTCTGTGCATACTGGAAGTGGCACCTCTCACCACAGGTGAGCTAAAACATTTAGGAAGAGAAGAGAGACACTTTGCTTAAAGGTATCACCCTTTAACCATCTACTGCTGCGCCACCCACTCAGTCTAACTGACTGACATCCTTATGATAAGAACACTTGAGAAATGATGTCACCACGGTGCCTTTGTCTTCTAAATCAAATCAAATCAAATCAAATTGTATTTGTCACATACACATGGTTAGCAGATGTTAATGTGAGTGTAGCGAAATGCTTGTGCTTCTAGTTCCGACAATGCAGTAATAATCAACAAGTAATCTAGCTAACAATTCCACAACTACTACCTTATACACAAAAGTGTAAGGGGATAAAGAATATGTACATAAAGATATGTGAATGAGTGATGGTACAGAACGGCATAGGCAAGATGCAGTAGATGGTATTGAGTACAGTATGTACATATACATATGAGATGAGTAATGTAGGGTATGTAAACATTATATTAAGTGGCATTGTTTAAAGTGGCTAGTGATACATTTTGTCTATCAATTTCCATTATTGAAGTGAGCTGGAGTTGAGTCAGTATGTTGGCAGCAGCCATTCAATGTTAGTGGTGGCTGTTTAACAGTCTGATGGCCTTGAGATAGAAGCTGTTTTTCGGTCCCTGCTTTGATGCACCTGTACTGACCTCGCCTTCTGGATGATAGCGGGGTGAACAGGCAGTGGCTCGGGTGGTTGTTGTCCTTGATGATCTTTATGGCCTTCCTGTGACATCGGGTGGTGTAGGTGTCCTGGAGGGCAGGTACTTTGCCTATGGTGATGCGTTGTGCAGACCTCACTACCCTCTGGAGAGCCTTACGGTTGTGGTCGGAGCAGTTACCATACCAGGTGGTGATACAGCACGACAGGATGCTCTCGATTGTGCATCTGTAGAAGTTTGTGAGTGCTTTTGGTGACAATCCAAATTTCTTCAGACTTCACAACGCTGTCTGTGTGGGTGGACCAATTCAGTTTGTCCGTGATGTGTACGCCGAGGAACTTAAAACTTACTACCCTCTCCACTACTGTCCCATTGATGTGGATAGGGGGGTGCTCCCTCTGCTGTTTCCTGAAGTCCACAATCATCTCCTTTCTTTTGTTGACGTTGAGTGTGAGGTTATTTTCCTGACACCACACTTCGAGGGCCCTCACCTCCTCCCTGTAGGCCGTCTCGTTGTTGTTGGTAATCAAGCCTACCACTGTAGTGTCGTCCGCAAACTTGATGATTGAGTTGGAGGCGTGCATGGCCTCGCAGTCGTGGGTGAACAGGGAGTACAGGAGAGGGCTCAGAACGCATCCTTGTTGGGCCCCAGTGTTGAGGATCAGCGGGGTGGAGATGTTGTTACCTACCCTCACCACCTGGGGGCGGCCCGTCAGGACGTCCAGTACCCAGTTGCACAGGGCGGGGTCGAGACCCTTTGTACAATAAGGTGTTTGGGTATGAGGTGTATCAATGGAGGCCTTCACTCATTGTATCTGTGCATGTGGTGCTGGGTAAATTATCCAAAGATGACCACTGAAGAGGGACTTTTGGGACATTGTTCTCCAAGACTCTTTTTTTCGTTGACTAGGTAGTGGGTGCTTTCTATTGTCATAGCTAAGGAGAGGAAACCTCTGCCATCCTCCTCAGCCCAGCGCTGGGTCCTGCAACCAAGCAGCGAGTGTTTTTCAGTGCATGGAGCTGTGAATGACAGTGTTGTGTTAAGAAGGCACAGCCCTCTGTCTCTCCTATGTAAAGCATGGTGGTGTGCAGACTGTGCAGGTTTGATGTGGGCACTAGATTGTGGTTAATAATGCAGCCTCTAAGCTGTGAGCCTGGGAGGAGAACAGCTCAGGAACCAGAGGAGGGACAGACAGAGAAGTGTTCAGGACAGCCATCAGACAACTCTCTCAATACTGTTGGGATTGAGGATGCAAAGAGTGAGCATCATTTTATCACCAACTAAATGTCTTTGAACATTTTAACATACCCAGTGGAGTCACAAAACATGTGATGTCAATCAGGATCTATGTGTATGTCCTCTATACCCTGTAATGAAGGATCTATGTGTATGTCCCCTATACCCTGTAATGATGGATCTATGTGTATGTCCCCTATACCCTGTAATGAAGGGTCTATGTGTATGTCCCCTATACCCTGTAAGACCTTATTTTGACCAGGGCTCATTTGAGAGGAAGGCCATGATCTCCTTTCTCTCTCTCTCTCAACAATTACACATTCCTGTATTATTTATCTGAACATTTCCTGAATACCATTCTAGTGTCCGAGAGCCCATCCAGTCCTCCCTTCTTCAGGGTTGATACACTCTGCGATGGTCTGTCAAGCACCACTAAGAGTCCCCGTTAACAGACACTCCTGCTGATTAAAGATAGTAAAGTTATACAGCATTCACTCACTTCAACAAAATGCCAGTGCAACCTTTGCCTAACAGTGGCTTGGTGAAGAGTATACTGGTGGTCACTATGGAGGAAGTCTAGAACATCTTCATCCTGTCCTGTGTGGTCTGTCCTGTATGGTCTGTCCTGTATGGTCTGTCCTGTGTGGTCTGTCCTGTGTGGTCTGTCCTGTATGGTCTGCCCTGTGTGGTCTGTCCTGTATGGTCTGTCCTGTATGGTCTGTCCTGTGTGGTCTGTCCTGTGTGGTCTGTCCTGTATGGTCTGTCCTGTGTGGTCTGTCCTGTGTGGTCTGTCCTGTATGGTCTGTCCTGTGTGGTCTGTCCTGTATGGTCTGTCCTGTATGGTCTGTCTGTCCTGTGTGGTCTGTCCTGTGTGGTCTGTCCTGTGTGGTGTTGAGGGTGGGGAAGTGTGTGTGTACTGTGTGTGTGTGTGTGTGTTTCTGGCTGGATGCAGTCCTGCCTGCTGGCTGGATGCCAGGACTCATGAGGTAGTGGTTAAATATTCAGTGAGACAGACAGACAGACAGCATTCAGAGCAGAGATTCCCTCTCTTTACACTGTGCATGAGTTACTGGCCTGGAGAAATGATACACTGGACATTCTAATGTGGAATTCTAAGTGTTCTGATTATATTTATAATGTTCTAATTCCAAGTACATGGTCACAACATGCCCCCTGTTGTAGTCAATATATTTCTTAGACCAATTACATGAACCAAAGTTTGAATGTTTTGAACTTGTCTTCCTCCATAGTATACTCAATTATAAATTATACATGTTGATGCAGTACATGGCTCAACAGTAGCCTAACCATAATATAGGTCCCCATAGTGTTATTTGATAAAGCTTCGTAAACAACAGCTGTAGACTACCAGTGAAATACTTACTTAAGGGTCCTTCCTAACAATGCAGAGAGAAAGAAAATAGAGAAATAATTGAACATTAAAACACCTAATAATATAAGTAATAATAAATACATAATGAGTAACGATAACTTGACTATATAATATATACAAGGGGTACCAGTACCGAGACGATGTGTAGTGATAGGAGATAATTGAGGTAGATATGTACATATAACTAGGAATAAAGAGACAGATAATTAACAGTAGCAGCAGTGTCTGTGATGAGTCCAAAAGGTTAGTGCAAAAAGGGGTCTTTTATCCATCGTTTTGGGGGATTTTCGATGCTCTCTGACTGTCCAGCTTTTGTCTTGGCGATTATTAAAAACCAGAGTAAATAGTAGAGATATAAATGTAGGTTCAATATCATTTCTACACAGTTTCCTTTTGATTTTAGTCATTTCAATGTTGTTTTTTTCCTAGAATTGTTTAAATAATTGAAATCATATTTTATTTATTTATTTTTACTCAAAATGGGTTTGCGGGCCGGATCTGGCCCACAGGCCTTGAGTTTGACACATGCATTCATGAGAAGCTTTACAGTATGTGTGGCATTTCAGTTGTGCTAAAATAATCATCAAACTGTCTCCCCATTGGGAAAGCTGTTAGGGAAGGATGTTAACTCCCCTCCAACCAAATGAAGGGTACCCACATGGTCACAGTCGATGGCCATCCTACATAAGATTGATCTCTTCCCAGCACCATGCACCATGCAGGTACTACAGAGATTTGGTCAGTTAACCAGTGGAAGGACCCAGGAAAACCATTATTATTGTAATGGACTGGCAGTATGGGGGAAGAATTTACCTGTAAATGTCACTCACCTCAGTCCTCCAGATGACATCGATAAAAAGCCTTTTAAATCAACTGGCCAGCCCCAAGCACCAAATCCTGGAGTCAATATAAAGTCCTAATAAACATGCCAAGTAGGCAGGGGAGGGCTGGGGTCTGAGGAGGGCTGGGGCTTCCTCTATGGTGATGCGGTTTAACAGTGGGACATGCTCCCTCTTCCCGTGTGTGTGTGTGTGTGTGTGTGTGTGTGTGTGTGTGTGTGTGTGTGTGTGTGTACGTGGTATAGCAGTGGGTGACTGCTCCTCACGGGGTCTGACTACTCTTATTCATCAGCCACTTACCACTGCCAGGTTCCAGCAAATATATTTTCATCATCACCGCAGAACCCAATACTCCTCTACTCCACTCTGCCTGCATGGGCTCTGTGTTCCTCTATTCATGTCTGGCAACATGGGTCTCTGTGCTCCTCTATTCATGTCTGGCAGCATGGGGCTCTGTGTTCCTCTATTCATGTCTGGCAACATGGGTCTCTGTGTTCCTCTATTCATGTCTGGCAGCATGGGTCTCTGTGTTCCTCTATTCATGTCTGGCAACATGGGTCTCTGTGCTCTATTCATGTCTGGCAGCATGGGTCTCTGTGTTCCTCTATTCATGTCTGGCAACATGGGTCTCTGTGCTCTATTCATGTCTGGCAGCATGGGTCTCTGTGTTCCTCTATTCATGTCTGGCAACATGGGTATCTGTGCTCTATTCATGTCTGGCAGCATGGGTCTCTGTGCTCTATTCATGTCTGGCAGCATGGGTCTCTGTACTCCTCTATTCATGTCTGGCAGCATGGGTCTCTGTGTTCCTCTATTCATGTCTGGCAGCATGGGTCTCTGTGCTCTTTTCATGTCTGGCAGCATGGGTCTCCGTGTTCCTCTATTCATGTCTGGCAGCATGGGTCTCTGTGCTCCTCTATTCATGTCTGGAAGCATGGGTCTCTGTGTTCCTCTATTCATGTCTGGCAACATGGGTCTCTGTGTTCCTCTATTCATGTCTGGCAGCATGGGTCTCTGTGTTCCTCTATTCATGTCTGGCAGCATGGGTTTCTGTGCTCCTCTATTCATGTCGAGCAGCATGGGTCTCTGTGCTCTATTCATGTCTGGCAGAATGGGTCTCTGTAGCCTATGTATCCTCTATAAGTGCTGGGTTGTTATTGTTTTTTCACACACACAGGAATATACTGTTGTCCTCCTGTCTTGTCAATTAATGACAGGTTTGAGGAAAGTGGTCCTCCACAGGGAGTTTGGTTGTTCTGTGCTTTATGTCTCTGTTCAAGGCTGAGGATGCAGACCTTGTTTGCTGTTTTTTTTTATTTTGTCTTTGTACGGCGCTGAACAATTGTGATTCAGCCCCTTGATTTGAGCCCCTGTTACCTCAGAGGGTGAGCAGAGCAGAGATGTGCCTGTTAACACATTCAGAGGGCTGGAGACAGAGAGAAAGAGAGGGGGAGGAGAGGAGAAGAAGGGAAGGGAGAGAGGATGGGAGATGAAAGAAGAGGAGAGAGAAGACGGGGGAGGGGGTAGAGGTAGTGAGAAGGGGAGAAGAGGGGGAGCCCCACCATACACCCCCTGCAGATCTCATTCACACAGAGAAACAGAGGCATGCGGAGCTGAGCAGGATGGCTGGATAACAATCCTCCCAGTGATCTCTATATCTGTCTATCCACCCAATGAGCATCACAATAGTGGTATATCTCACTGCAGAAAAACCCTCTAGTGCCAGGATAGCTCTGTTTCTGACCATCCAGGCTTCCTACCCCCTGTACCAGCCCAGGAACATCAAGACAAACACCAAGCCCCAAACCACAAGCAGCTTTCCTGAAGCAGCAGAGTAAGACTACCTTGTACAAGTCTAGCCTGTATGGGAAATGTGGAGAATTGTGAATTTTCAACCTGCATGACGGAAGTTAAAAACATGTTGAGAAAACAACAATGGGGTCACAGGTGCTTGTGGTGCCAAAGTGGGAACAGAGAGGAAACAGTGTAAAAGTGACATGTTTTCAATCACACGGCTGGTTCGTAGGGAATCGTCTAAAGGCCACATTGGAGCATTTTATAGAGTAGAATGGGGCTGTTGGGAATTCTTTTTCTCCAACGTGTGAAAAAAGTGTATAAATTCAACACAATGCCTGGTACAGTGTGTAATATAGGCAGCGTTGAAAAATGGGCCAAATCTCCCATTGCTGTCTGCAATTTACCTTTCTGGCCGTGAAACAAAATCCATTGTGCTGCTTTTTGTACCATTCAGGCCAGATAGGGTGTGTGATTGTGATTGTGTGCGTGCGTACGTGTGTGTAGTTTCATTCAGTACACAGTGGTGGTGGTGGTGGTGGGGGGGGCTGATATTGTGGAACATATTGCACTAGCTGACATTACCCATACTCCCATACCTACAGGGAATCATTTGTACTAAATGACATGTGGCTTGCAAAAGGTGGTAAAGGGAAAGGCATCAATCTTGGGGGAGATAACTGGCTGGCGAGGGCTGTACAGTGCAAGCGACGCTCCTGGAGAGTGCTGCTTCCATTTTCTTAGCCCGTAAATGCTTCTCCCCTTCAGAGTGAGATCATTTCAGTAAAGGTTTCTGTTCTTTAATAGGATGGTGTGAGGAGGTTCCTTAACAAATAAAAGCTATTTGCTGCAGATTCAGTGCACAGGGCATACAGCAAGTCTCTGGGACTAGGAGTCCAATAGCTTTTAATTGTGAGAAAGAGAGCGGGTTGAACCTGCATGTCTTTTCTAGTGTACTGAGTTGGAAGAAAGCAGATGTATACCAGACAACAGCAATGTAATAATGTGAAAGTATAGCCAGGTACAATTAATCTGAGCCTTTCAATACCTAAATATTCCTCTCCAAAATTACTCGTCTTGATCAAAAATCTATGAATCAATGACTAATTTTATTTGGATGCGTTTCAAGCAAACCGATTATCTTGAATCCTGTCCTAGACTCACCAAGTACCTTGCTTTAGTCATGCTCAAAATAAGCACATACTTAGCAGGATCTTAATTGATCACTCTTTGTTGTTGAGAATATTCCTGCACAGCAGGAAATACAAGCTCGTAGTGTATTTGAGTTTTAAAAAGGCTTCTAAAGTTTGTAATTTACACTAACGAAAAATGTATTAGGCCTCCCGAGTGGCGCAGTGTTGCGGTGTCACTATAGCCTGGGGTTCAATCCGACCGGGAGTCCCTTAGAGCAACACACAATTTGCCCAGCATCGTCCGGGTTAGGGGAGAGTTTGGCCGGGGGGGCTTTACTTGGCTCATCACGCTCTAGTGACTCCTTGTGGGGGACCGGGTGCCTGCAGGCTGACTTCGTCGTCAGTTGAACGGTGTTTCCTCTGACACATTGCTGCGGATGGCTTCTGGGTTAATCGAACAGGTGTGTTGAGAAGTACGGTTTGGTGGGTCATGTTTTTGAGGACACATGACTCGACCTTCGCCTCTCCCGAGCCCGTTGGGGAGTTACATTGATAAGACAAGGTCAGAATTGGGAAGAAAAAGGGGGCCCAAAAAAATACAAAATAATAATTGACATTTCCTGTTATTGCAGTATTATTTTCCTGCTTAGCAAACTGGCTCAAATGTATGGTTCTACGTGACTAAATCAACCCACACACATCCCACACTATGTTTTCATGTAACTGTTGGTTGGAAATGATTACATGCTTGCGTACATTACATTTTCTCTAGTAGTACAGTATCATTTAGAAAAAAGATCATTACTGAATACTGTGAAAAATGTGACAACCTTAAATTAGAACTGCATGTTCTATCTGCTTTAGATCAGTATGTGTAATATATGATCTTTGTGGTCTTTGAGGGGAGAGGATAGCGGGGCTCACCCCAGAACCATTTATACTGTATATATACAGTACATACATTATATACATATTTCCATATATGTACTGTGTATATAAGGCTGTGGTCCATACTGTTCTCTCCTTATAGGCTTTAAGAGATTTTCACGTTGTTTCTCCACAGCGACCCTTACTGGGAGAGGCCTGCTAATGCCAGCTCCTGTTCTGTCTCTAGGCCCAAGACACTCCACCTTGGAGGAGGGCAACAACATACCTCATCGCCATGGTAATCCCCCCCTTACCTTCTCTGTCTTCCCTTCTTCCTTCTGGTCAGGGGCAGACCAGGCCACAGCTCAGATGCTGTACATACTGTTACTACTACCAGCTACCTCCCTCTCTGGTCTGGTTAGAGGGACAACATGGTTAAGGATGCCAGCTTGTGTAAAGGCAGGCATGGGTCGATAATCCAGAGCAGAGGCCAAGGTACAGGACGGCAGGCAGGCTCAGAGACAGGCAGTGGTCAGGCGGGCAGGTACAGGGTCAGGACGGGCAAAGGTCAAAACCAGGAGGACGAGAAAATGAGAGACTAAGGAAAAACAGGAGCTGAGACAAAACGCTGGTAGGTTTGAACAAACAAGACGAACTGGCAACAGACAAACAGAAAACACAGGTATAAATACACAGGGGATAATGAAGAAGATGGGTGACATCTGGAGGGGGGTGGAGACAAGCACAAAGACAGGTGAAACAGATCAGGGCGTGACACTTTCTTATTTTACACAGGTGCTTTTTATGTCATTTAGATTTTTTATGTCATTTTACTTTTATATTATTTCTGATATTGAGTTAATTGATCTAAGGGGAGTTAGCTATATTTTGTCTAGGTAACTACAGTTCAAATTAAGGTTCCCTCTCTTCATTTGCCATCCAAAGACAATACCGTGTGTAGACAGTAATACTCTTATTTGACCTGGCTTTATGGCTTTGAGCGTTGATAAATGATACACCTCTCAGGGGAACACTGACTGTCCCTTTATAAAACAGGGCAAACTGCTCTGTGTTGTCAAACTGGGGAAGATAAAAGGCTTCATAGTGGGAAGTTGAGTTTTGACATATTCCTCTGAGACTACGTCTCTACGTCTTACAGCTTCAGAAGTCTTTTCAGTTCTCCCCTCTTTCAGATCCTTTGTAGTAAAAGACCTAGGCTTACACATTAGGAAATAAACATGGAGCATAATTCCTCTAGCTCTCTCTCTCTCCCTCCCTCACTCTGATGTACAGCACAGGGGTGAGGGCAGGATTACTGTCGGCCTGAATAAAGGGGATTTATTGATGTAACACTTTGAGAAAAAAGCACTTCTTAATAGCTCATCACAGTCTGTATGTATTATGAGGCTAGTCTCAGGCCTACAACCCCTTATGTGCTGCCTTACAAACAGGCAGACAGGCCTACACCCCCTTACGTGCTGCCTTACAAACAGGCAGACAGGCCTACACCCCAGGACAGTACACACACTACATTCCTGTAGTCCTACACCCCAGGACAGTACATACACTACATTCCTGTAGGCCTGTACCCCTGGACAGTACACACACTACATTCCTGTAGGTCTACACCCCAGGACAGTACAGACACTACATTCATGTAGGCCTGTACCCCTGGACAGTACACACACTACATTCCTGTAGGCCTGTACCCCAGGACAGTACACACACTACATTCCTGTAGTCCTACACCCCAGGACAGTACACACACTACATTCCTGTAGGCCTGTACCCCAGGACAGTACACACACTACATTCCTGTAGGCCTACACCCCAGGACAGTACACACACTACATTCCTGTAGGCCTACACCCCAGGACAGTACACACACTACATTCCTGTAGGCCTGTACCCCAGGACAGTACACACACTACATTCCTGTAGGCCTGTACCCCTGGACAGTACATACACTACATTCCTGTAGGCCTGTACCCCTGGACAGTACAGACACTACATTCCTGTAGGCCTACACCCCAGGACAGTACACACACTACATTCCTTTAGGCCTACACCCCAGGACAGTACAGACACTACATTCCTGTAGATCTACACCCCGGGAAGGTACAGACACTACATTCCTGTAGGCCTGTACCCCAGGACAGTACAGACACTACATTCCTGTAGGCCTGTACCCCTGGACAGTACACACACTACATTCCTGTAGGCCTGTACCCCTGGACAGTACACACACTACATTCCTGTAGATCTACACCCCAGGACAGTACACACACTACATTCCTGTAGGCCTGTACCCCTGGACAGTACACACACTACATTCCTTTAGTCCTACACCCCAGGACAGTACATACACTACATTCCTTTAGTCCTACACCCCAGGACAGTACAGACACTACATTCCTGTAGGCCTGTACCCCAGGACAGTACATACACTACATTCCTGTAGGCCTGTACCCCTGGACAGTACACACACTACATTCCTGTAGTCCTACACCCCAGGACAGTACATACACTACATTCCTGTAGGCCTGTACCCCTGGACAGTACACACACTACATTCCTGTAGGTCTACACCCCAGGACAGTACAGACACTACATTCATGTAGGCCTGTACCCCTGGACAGTACACACACTACATTCCTGTAGGCCTGTACCCCAGGACAGTACACACACTACATTCCTGTAGTCCTACACCCCAGGACAGTACACACACTACATTCCTGTAGGCCTGTACCCCAGGACAGTACACACACTACATTCCTGTAGGCCTACACCCCAGGACAGTACACACACTACATTCCTGTAGGCCTACACCCCAGGACAGTACACACACTACATTCCTGTAGGCCTGTACCCCAGGACAGTACACACACTACATTCCTGTAGGCCTGTACCCCTGGACAGTACATACACTACATTCCTGTAGGCCTGTACCCCTGGACAGTACAGACACTACATTCCTGTAGGCCTACACCCCAGGACAGTACACACACTACATTCCTTTAGGCCTACACCCCAGGACAGTACAGACACTACATTCCTGTAGATCTACACCCCGGGAAGGTACAGACACTACATTCCTGTAGGCCTGTACCCCAGGACAGTACAGACACTACATTCCTGTAGGCCTGTACCCCTGGACAGTACACACACTACATTCCTGTAGGCCTGTACCCCTGGACAGTACACACACTACATTCCTGTAGATCTACACCCCAGGACAGTACACACACTACATTCCTGTAGGCCTGTACCCCTGGACAGTACATACACTACATTCCTGTAGATCTACACCCCAGGACAGTACACACACTACATTCCTGTAGGCCTGTACCCCTGGACAGTACACACACTACATTCCTGTAGGCCTGTACCCCTGGACAGTACACACACTACATTCCTGTAGGTCTACACCCCAGGACAGTACACACACTACATTCCTGTAGTCCTACACCCCAGGACAGTACAGACACTACATTCCTGTAGGCCTGTACCCCAGGACAGTACAGCCACTACATTCCTGTAGTCCTACACCCCAGGACAGTACAGACACTACATTCCTGTAGTTCTACACCCCAGGACAGTACAGACACTACATTCCTGTAGTCCTACACCCCAGGACAGTACACACACTACATTCCTGCAGGTCTACACCCCAGGACAGTACACACACTACATTCCTGTAGTCCTACACCCCAGGACAGTACAGACACTACATTCCTGTAGGCCTGTACCCCTGGACAGTACAGACACTACATTCCTGTAGTCCAACACCCCAGGACAGTACACACACTACATTCCTGTAGTCCTACACCCCAGGACAGTACAGACACTACATTCCTGTAGTCCTACACCCCAGGGCAGTACACACACTATATTCCTGTAGTCCTACACCCCAGGACAGTACACACACTACATTCCTGTAGGCCTACACCCCAGGACAGTACACACACTACATTCCTGTAGTCCTACACCCCAGGACAGTACAGACACTACATTCCTGCAGGTCTACACCCCAGGACAGTACACACACTACATTCCTGCAGGTCTACACCCCAGGACAGTACACACACTATATTCCTGTAGGCCTACACCCCAGGACAGTACAGACACTACATTCCTGTAGTCCTACACCCCAGGACAGTACAGAAACTACATTCCTGAAGGCCTACACCCCAGGACAGTACACACACTACATTCCTGTATGCCTACACCCCAGGGCAGTACACACACTACATTCCTGTAGTCCTACACCCCAGGACAGTACAGACACTACATTCCTGTAGTCCTACACCCCAGGACAGTACAGAAACTACATTCCTGAAGGCCTACACCCCAGGACAGTACACACACTACATTCCTGTATGCCTACACCCCAGGGCAGTACACACACTATATTCCTGTAGTCCTACACCCCAGGACAGAACATACACTACATTCCTGTAGTCCTACACCCCAGGACAGCACACACACACTACATTCCTTTAGTCCTACACCCCAGGACAGTACAGACACTACATTCCTTTAGTCCTACACCCCAGGACAGTACAGACACTACATTCCTTTAGTCCTACACCCCAGGACAGTACACACACTACATTCCTTTAGTCCTACACCCCAGGACAGTACAGACACTACATTCCTTTAGTCCTACACCCCAGGACAGTACACACACTACATTCCTTTAGTCCTACACCCCAGGACAGTACACACACTACATTCCTTTAGTCCTACACCCCAGGACAGTACAGACACTACATTCCTTTAGTCCTACACCCCAGGACAGTACAGACACTACATTCCTTTAGTCCTACACCCCAGGACAGTGCACACACTACATTCCTGTAGGTCTACACCCCAGGACAGTACACACACTACATTCCTGTAGGTCTACACCCCAGGACAGTACACACACTACATTCCTGTAGGCCTACACCCCAGGACAGTACACACACTACATTCCAGTAGGTCTACACCCCGAGAAGGTACAGACACTACATTCCTGTAGGCCTGTACCCCAGGACAGTACAGACACTACATTCCTGTAGGCCTGTACCCCAGGACAGTACAGGCACTACATTCCTGTAAGCCTACACCCCAGGACAGCACACACACACTACATTCCTGTAGGCCTGTACCCCAGGACAGTACAGGCACTACATTCCTGTAAGCCTACACCCCAGGACAGCACACACACACTACATTCCTGTAGGCCTGTACCCCAGGACAGCACACACACTACATTCCTGTAGGCCTACACACACATTTTGAGTAGGGCCCACATGACGGAATGCAGAACCTGCAGCACATGTTCAGACTGTTTCTCTAGGTCATGGATACTGAGGTTCCAGATGAATACTAACACACCTTGGCTCTTGCTTTCTACAGCTTCTCATGTTCTCTATCTGCTATTGAGAGTAGTCACTAGTAATATGGCTTCTTAGTCAGCCTAAGTAGCAGCCACATTCCAGCTGAGATGAAGAGAAACACTGTGTGTATGTGTGTGTGTGTGTGTGTGTGTGTGTGTGTGTGTGTGTGTGTGTGTGTGTGTGTGTGTGTGTGTGTGTGTGTGTGTGTGTGTGTGTGTGTGTGTGTGTCTGTCTTTAAAGTTGTGTATACTATGCGGTAGGTAGCTAGGTTTAGATGGGTTTCTCTATGCTGATGAAGCTAGGCCCCATTCTGCCACCATGATTAGTTTAAACGCCGTCTGAACGTACGGGCCGGACAGTGTGTGTGAGTTGTAAGCGGTTTGCAGCTCAGGGTGAAATTGAGATAAATGGCTGTTGGTGAGAAGGATGGCCACCTGCGGCCCAGGTTCCCCAGCACACCTGTCTCTTCTCATTTACCAAGCTCTCTGAGGTGAACTAGCAGTCCGCTCCACTCTCCCCTGATCCCCACCTCGCCCCTCTCCTCATATCTGACACACACACACACACACACCCTTCCGCCCCTAGACAACAGCACACAGGGATTGAGCTATCTGCCTTGATGAGGTGCAGGAAGATAAGAATGAGTCCCTCATTTTCTGTCTCAGTACCTGTCACCGTTAATACACTTCAGTAAGGGCTGAGTGTCCATTAGCCCTTAGCTTAGCAGTATATGTTGCTGTACATGGTAGTGGTGGTGCTGTCTACTTTATTCTCATTTATGGTAAATGGAATGGCACCAAACACTTGGAAACCATGTGTTTGATATTTTTGATACCATTCCACCCATTCCGCTCCAGCCCTTACCATGAGCCTGTCCTCCCCAATTAAGGTGCCACCAACCTCCTGTGATTTGTAGGTATAATATACCCTTTTTAATGATTTGATTTCTATTCAGAATGTTCCTTGGTCTCCAATTTTCTGTGTTTTCCTATTTTCACCTGACAGACAAGGGCCCCCAGTTTGATATAATGGACGACCACCTGACCTCCTCCATTGTGTTTAAAGCCACGTCTGTCCCCAGCTCTAGAAACCAACCTGATGTTGTACGAAGTAAATTAAGCTACCTATTGAAGAGAAAGAGAGAGACAGGCCTTAAGACTGGACTCGAATATACCGTGTGGCAGGTGGCCTGTTGAAATATCTTTCTAGGAGGGAGTGTATAAGTGGAATCTTAGCTAGAGCATGTCAAGAGCCAATCCGTGTGTGTGTTTTTTTAAACGATGCCGTTTAGACACTCGTCTGTTGTCGGGGGTATGTCATAGGTCAGTCCTGAGAATAAAGGCGAGACATTTGAGTGTTAGTAGGAATCACTACTATGGGTGTAGATTATGTTAGGAACCCAAGGCGGCAGTGGTGCTCTGAAAACAGTCCATTGTTGAAACTGCTATACAGAATGGTATTGTCATGTCACCAGCTTGACAACGCTAAGCAAGCTCTCACTGAATGGTTGGATTGTTGTTGTTGTCATGCTTGTGTATTTGTTGTATGTACAGTGCCCTCCGTAATCATTGGGACAGTGATGGATTTTTTCTTCTTTTGGCTCTATACTCCAAATGTTTGGTTTTGAATTCAAACAAGGACGGTAAGGTTAAAGTTCAGACTGTCAGCTTTCATTTGAGGGTGTTTTCATCCATACTGGGTGAACCGTTTAGAAATTACAGGACTTTTTGTATATAGTCCCCCAATTTTAGGGGACCAAAATTATTGGGACAAATTCACATATGTGTAGTAAAAAGTTAAGTACTTAGTCCCATATTTGGTCCCATGTTCATAGCACGCAATGACGTGCAAATATCACATCATACCCCCCTAAAAAAGCTAACCTCCCATGTTTATTGTAATGGTAAGAGGTTAGCGTATCTTGGAGGTATGATATTTGTGTGTCTAACTTTCTCACTCACCATTATTGATGATTCATTCAGGATTATCCATAATTATGGTAGAATCCACATTAATGTACAAGTGTTTAGAAACTTTATAATTTGATTTGCATCCAATACATTTGCAGAGTCACAAGCATGATGTAATCATTGTGTGCTATGAATATGGTACCATGCATTTTTTGCTACACTTTTTACTACTTTAATAGACATATAAGTCAAATACTTTTGGTCCCCTAAAATGGGAGGACTATGTACAAAATGTCTATATGGTTCATCCAATATGGATGAAAATACCCTCAAATAACTAAAGCTGACAGTCTGCACTTTAACCTTGTTTGATTTCAAACAGTAGAAAAAAAATCACTATCCATCACTGTCTCAATAATTATGGAGGCACTATAGTTAACACACCACTGAAAAGCACTTGGACAGAATGACAGACGAGAAGAACACAAAACAACTGAAGAAAAAACAAACAAACAATACATAATGGACATTATAGTTGTATGCATTGTAGCTTAGTCACACCCTGAAGTGTGTATAGATAGGCATGCTCAGGTTGGCCCTGTAGGCAGACAAAGCCAAGCAGCAATAGCAGCAGCTATATGGCACATTTTCAGGGGTATAGGGAGGCTCAAGGCAGGCAGGGTGTTCAACCATGTTTGTATTGATTTTGGGATGACTATATGATGTTAGCTGTGTGTGTTGCCTCCCCAGTTCACCATCCTACAAGTGTTTGGGATGGGTTTTTCCTCCTTCCTCTTCCTCTGTATTCCAAAGCGGTGATTTGAGCGTGCTCTGTCTGTCTGATGCCTTATGAACATTGCATGAGCTTACTCCTGGTATATGGTAGCTACTACGTTATGACTTTGTTGCATTTTCTTTTCCTTTGATGTGTTTTATTCTTTGTTTATTCTGACCTACTTTTCCCTCAGATTGTAAAGTTATATGAATTATTTAGCTGTTTCTCAGTACCCCTACCATTATTTCAACGGCTTTCTTTTCATTTTTTCTTCCTCTTCTTCCACCTGTTTCTTTCTTTGTCTGCCAAAAATAACACAGCTAATGTGTTGTATAGATTTCCTGAAATTGTAGTCTGAGGTACTTTCGACCTGGGTTCAAGTAGTATTTGTTTTCTTTTCAAATATTTTGAGTGTTTGCTTTGAGTCTGTCTGGAGTGTACAGATGAGCGGCGTTGCACATTGTGGAACTATTCCATTGCACCAGACAAGCCCAATCAAGCACAGCTAAAGTATTCTAAAAATGTTGATCTTACTTGAAATACAACTGCTATGTCCACCTGTTGTAATGGGGAGTCTTTAACTGAGGTGTTTAACACAATCAACTGCCTGGTTTTATGATTGGTTTGATTTTCACCTAGATTAACTAACCTACAGTACCCCATTTCAAGAGTACTGTAATTTTGCCTTGGGCAGAGCTACACTCTGCTCTGCCCCACATCAGCCTGTTATAGGCATTAATTTACGTTAAGACTTGTGAATAAATAGCCTAAATAATTAAGCATATTTGTTAGTAATTGTAGATGTTTGATTTAGAAAAATATATATTTCAAATAAAAATATCCTGGGGTGTAAATTCTGTCATGCTAGTTCAAAGCAGCCTACCTACTGTAGCATAGCCCCCATGCTATACCATTCATTTACTTTCTTTGCAGAAGACGAGGGTAAAGTCAGCATTTTTTTTTTTTAAGATCAAAGTTAAATGAAGTTCATACAGGTCCATGTAATGTGTAATTTGGGACAGTCTTTGAATGTGGTGTTGCGGCTGTTCTAGACGTGGAATAGCTGTAATTACACAGCTGTTGCCGCGGTAGCGTGATTGACACACGTTTTTGGCAGAAACCATGTGCGCTATTCATGAGCTGCGTTTGGTAGCATTTCAGACATAATTAATTGATTCATATGCCTGTAAGGCTTTTCTAAAATATGAATAAAATAAGCTTAAAAAGGCATAGGATGCCTGGATGTTGGGCATCAGAGCTGGTTGTTATTAACTTTCCCATGCGGTCATGGTGTTGGGGATTTTGACCGTAGTGGAAAGGTTTGGGGTTTCGTTTGTTCTTTTAAACTTGTTCCTGTCAAGTATATATGTCCTAGAAACATACCAGTATCCAAAGGTGAGTCTGGTTGATAAAGGTCTACATAGGATCCAACATTCAGAAAAAGATAGTTCACCCTCTTTTCTCAATGAGCAATGTTTGTACATCACACACACACACACACACACACACACACACACACACACACACACACACACACACACACACACACACACATATTTGAAGTGCACTCCCCCACACACACACACACACACACACACACCTGCACATCTATCATATACAGTTGAAGTCGGAAGTTTACATACACCTCAGACAAATACATTTAAACTAAGATTTTCACAATTCCTGACATTTAATCCTAGTAAAAATTCCCTGTTTTAGGTCAGTTAGGATCACCACTTTATCTTAAGAATATGAAATGTCAGAATAATAGTAGAGCAAATGATTTATTTCAGCTTTTATTTCTTTCATTACATTCCCAGTGGGTCAGAAGTTTACATACACTCAATTAGTATTTGGTAGCATTGCCTTTAAATTGTTTAACTTGGGTCAAACGTTTCAGGTAGCCTTCCACAAGCTTCCCACAATAAGTTGGGTGAATTTTGACCCATTCGTCCTGACAGAGCTGGTGTAACTGAGTCAGGTTTATAGGCCTCCTTGCACACACACACTTTTTCAGTTCTGCCCACACATTTCTATAGGATTGAGGTCAGGGCTTTGTGATGGCCACTCCAATACCTCGACTTTGTTGTCTTTAAGCCATTTTGCCACAATTTTGGAAGTATGCTTGGGGTCATTGTCCATTTGGAAGACCCATTTGCGACCAAGTTTTAACTTCCTGACTGATGTCTTGAGATGTTGCTTCAATATATCCACCTATTTTTCCTGCCTCATGATGCCATCTATTTTGTGAAGTGCACCAGTCACTCCTGCAGCAAAGCACCCCACAACATGACGCTGCCATCCCCGTGCTTCACGGTTGGGATGGTGTTCTTCGGCTTGCAAGCATCCCCATTTTTCTTCCAAACATGACGATGGTCATTATGGCCAAACAGTTATAATTTTGTTTCATCAGACCAGAGGACACATCTCCAAAAAGTATGATATTTGTCCCCATGTGCAGTTGCAAACCGTAGTCTGGTTTTGGAGCAGTTGCTTCTTCCTTGCTGAGCAGCCTTTCAGGTTATGTTGATATAGGACTCGTTTTAATGTGGATATAGATACTTTTGCACCTGTTTTCTCCAGCATCTTCACAAGGTCCTTTGCTGTTGTTCTGGGATTGATTTGCACTTTTCGCACCAAAGTACGTTCATCTCTAGGAGACAGAACACGTCTCCTTCCTGAGCGGTATGACGGCTGCGTGGTCCCATGGTGTTTATACTTGCGTACTATTGTTTGTACAGGTGAACGTGGTACCTTTAGGTGTTTGGATGAACCAGAATTGTGGAGGTCTACAATTTTTTTTTTAATGTCTTGGCTGATTTCTTTTGATTTTCCCATGATGTCAAGCAGAGGCATTGAGTTTGAAGGTAGGCCTTGAAATACATTCACAGGTACACCTCCAATTTACTCAAATTATGTCAAGTAGCCTATCAGAAGCTTCAAAGCCATGACATCATTTTCTGGAATTTTCCAAGCTGTTTAAAGGCACAGTCAACCTAGTGTATGTAAACTTCTGACCCACTGGAATTGTGATACAGTGAATTATAAGTGAAATAATCTTGTTGGAAAAATTACTTGTCATGCACAAAGTAAATGTCCTAACCAACTTGCCAAAACTATAGTTTGTTAACAAGAAATTTGTGGAGTGGTTGAAAAACGAGTTTTAATGACTCCAACCTAAGTGTATATAAACTTCCGACTTCAGCTGTAGCATCAGGGATAGTGTGTTATGTGTTTCTGCCAGCTCAGGACAGCTAGTCTCCATGCAGGTGGGTTCTGCTCATTGTACCATGACTAGACATGCCTTCTAGTGTTGCGTGGTGCCCTGTGAAGCCTGGTTCTGGGTAATGGCCTCTCCAGCCACAAAGACCAAAGACAAAGTCAGTCAACAAACACGTGTAGCGCGTCTCTAAGCTCCTCTAGGTTTCTGATGCGCTCGCTTTGGAAATCCATCAAAGGCTTTTGGAATAGAATAGCAGACTTTTAGGGGAAAGAAAGTATGCTTTCTTTCAGCTTGTTGCCAAGGTAGCTACTAGCGTCTGGGTCTGTGATAAGAGACTGATACGGTTGATCTGTCTTCTGTGTCTTCTGTCCTATTCAGTCTTCAATATGATCAGAATCAAAGGCATTTTTGAACAATCTACGTTTTGCTCCATGTTCTCACTCCTTGGCATTGTATATGCCAAACTTTATTTGAACACATTACGATCTGACAGTCATTGTTGTCAAACAGTCAATGTTGACGTACATGGCATGGCTTCAAGACATTAAGGAGATCCATTTTGACAGCTCTACATTGTAGTTTTATGGTAATACAGTTAGCATATCAAGTAGGACTAGATATAATGTTATATGGCAAAATACATTTTAATATAATCAATATACGGTCTTCTGGGCACAGGCCTTCATATTAAAATATGCATAGCATTTCTAAGTGCATCAGCTTTAAAGGGGGAAAAAGGAAAGTGTCATCCCAACCATGACAGAATAAATTGATGTCTATGAAATGCAGAAGGCAACCAGCTATGTCAAAACATGATTTCCATGCACTGGCTGTTTGCTTTGCTTTTGGCTTGACTGTTGGACTTGATGTAATTATATGTCAATCTCAGTAACCAAATCACTATGTAAACATGAGATCTGGACCATGTTAAGAGAAGAGGAGGGGAGTAGGCTAGTCAAATCAAAAAACAAAGGAGGCAGCACTGTTGACACAATTGACTACTTTGTGTTTTTGCAAGAATGCATGAAGCGTCTTAAATATTTTAGAACGTATCAATCTTGAGCATGCTGATGCAATGGATTCTCAGAAGTATCTTCCTTCCTTCCACGTTCAGCCTTACATTACAGTTTTACTTCATTTGGAACTTCAACTTCTTGTTACCCAGTAAGCTTGGTTAGAACCAAATAGTTTCCATCCAACCCTAGTCAACTCCAGCATAGATATTTTGTACACAATTACAGTGTAGCACAGAAAGCCAGTCAATTAGGGATCCCATAGTGGTCAATCTTTAGTTCAGCTGGATGGGATGAATGATGTGTTCCACTGTACAGTACTAAAAACAGATTACCTAAACTTCTTTACTTTCTTTCTTTCATGGCCTTAAAAACAGTACTGTCGCTATTGGATGAAAAGGAACGAGCAAACCTAGCTTGCTCCTCTGTACCTTCCATTTAACTCCGGGGAGAGGGGATAGAGGAGAGGAGAGGATGGAGGAGAGGATAGATGGAGAGGATAGGATAGAGGAGAGGATAGAGGAGAGGTCTACATGCACTAATGCAGTTTACGGTAATTGAACCCTACCCCAGGCTACCCTGGCCCAGTAGTATCCAGTATCCAACAAGATACTACATGGAACTGTTCAGCTGAAAGAAGGAAGTGATGCATTTATCTTGTTATATATCATGTTGGCTCATTAAGCTTGTACAGTCATCAATCTCCTATGTATTTTTCAGGAATGTTTTGGGAAAAGAGTGTAATGCATAGTTTGATAGTGAATGCTTCTGTTAGAAAGACAATCCAGCACAGGGAGGTTGTTTTTTTTATTTTACTAGGCAAGTCAGTTAAGAACAAATTCTTATTTTCAATGACAGCCTAGGAACAATGGGTTAACTGCCTGTTCAGGGGGAGAATGACAGATTTGTACCTGAACTTGCAACCTTCTGGTTACTAGTCCAACGCTCTAACCACTAGGCTACCCTGCAGCCCCGGGTTGAAAGTTTCAACTGTGAAAGCATTTCTTAGATTGCTTCTGCTATCAGCTGAACTCTATCACTTTGGGAGAGTGTCTGCTATCAGCTGAACTCTATCACTCTGGGAGAGTGTCTGCTATCAGCTGAACTCTATCACTCTGCGAGAGTGTCTGCTATCAGCTGAACTCTATCACTCTGGGAGAGTGTCTGCTATCAGCTGGGAGAGCGGCACCATTAGACATGGTGCATTTATAGGCCTTTATTTCCTATGTGTCTGCTTACACAATCACTATCTCTCATAGTCCCACTTTCTGGAAGATCTCAGGCAATTTCCCCTGTTATGGTCCCACTTTTTAGATGCTGCCGTCCTCTACATCGAATCAGAATGATATTAAATGTTTGAGCATGTTTAACTCTTCAGCCATGTAAATTTGAATTATGAAGTTTTATTGTTAGTTTTAATGATCAGTCATAAACAGCAAAATAGTTAGTTATATCATCCTGACTGCTTTTAACAAGAATTGAAAGCGCAATAGGAACGTTTTAAGGATACAATGTACTACTACCAAGGCCATGGTACTCTTTAAATATGGACAAATTATATATTATTTTATTAATCAGGATGTTGTGACAGACACACAGCAGACAACAAAAACACTATATTTTATTCATACAGACATGCCTGCTGCTTCTTACTCTAAACCTGGGTTTCTGCCAGCCAGCCCATCAACTCAGGCCCAGGCTATCAGATTAGATTGGTCCATTCCTCAGTCTCAGTCTCCATCCAGTCAATCTCTCTCTCCATTTATTTATGCCCGGACGGCAGTTAGCAGGGATTGTATTCCGTTTCCCTTTTTTCCCACATCTAAATATAGAATTCATATTTACCACGGCCAACTAATTTGAGTTCTTAATCATATTTGGACCCGACGGGCTCTAAACATGGAGCAGGCCACCTGTCTTTCACATTAGAAGAGTTCCATGGGGCAGATGGGAAGGTGAGAATACTTGTCCTTGGATAAACACATTCAAGAACTGATGGCCACGGCACTGGGCAGGGCCAGTCTCTGACCTGGCCAGCCAACCCATCCCCTCAGTAGCATACAGTATGGGAATGTCCAAAAGGACACCCTATTCCCTATATATTACACCCTATTCCCTATATATTACACCCTATTGCCAAGTTTTACACTCTGTTCAAAAGTAGTGCCAAGTAGGGAATAGGGTGCCATTTGGGACGCAGGAATATGATTGACTGTATGCATGTCTTCTCTTTGCCACAGTAATCACTGTGCTGTTGTCATTAGTGAATGTTGTTTTATTATGTTAGAAATGTCTTAATTAAAGCTGTTACATGCACAGTAGAGCTATAATTCTTCTGTTTTTACATCCCATCAAATAAACCATATCACATTTACAACTCCATCAATAAACGCGCTAGGCTGTGGGATTTATAAAGCTAGCCTATATTAGACCCAGCTACTTGTTCAGGCATAAGGAACCTCTTTCTAAATGCTAGTGTCAGTTACTACTTCTGAGCTGAATTGTTGTTCATTGGGAGCTAAACATTAGCTGACAAAAAGCTATCTTTCTCCACACCCCTTTCCTTCCTTCTTTCTCCTCTGCCTCATGATCTGCTGCTTGCTTGATTGTTTATGATGGTCTTTAAAAAACAATTACATAATGACTTTCTCTCGTATGAGATTAGAAGTTCTCATTAGAGCCTCATAAAGTCACTTCCTTCTATGAAGCTGAGGAGATAAATGGTACTGATATCGTACCAGCCTATCAGTAGCAGGCTATCAGCCTCTAATACACTGCACACTGTAAATATTTATTAGCATAAAATACAAATAACAGACTCATGCACCTTCATGTATTTCACTGTTCTTTAATATGACTTAAGACAGAGGGGAATTAGTCTTGAAGAATTGAAGAATTGTTGAATTCTAGCCTTAGAATTTATCCACTCTAGAATTAAAGTCTTAGAATTGATCAGCGAATGGCCAGTACTGGCATTTGTGTGGCATGATTTCCTGTACTTTCACCAATGCCTGTGATAACTGTCTGTATGTCACATCCAGGAGTCTTCCTTACTAATACATTCATGCTTGAAAAGCAATAATGTGACTTTTTATAAATCATATACCGTTCCATATCTAGCAATATATTTTATGGCTTGCAAAATACTGATGATACAGTCAATATTAAGAATAGGCCCTGGTGTTGGGACAATATGAATTCTGGTCAGGAGTTCAGACATCTGACATATTGTTTCTGTGTTTTTTTATCATTCCCCAAGCAGATCTGCTGTTGTCTTCCACTATGTTTTCTGGGCACATTATACGAGTTACACCTGCAGCAAACACCATCAATGATATCTATCTAAGGCTCACAAACATACAGTAGCTTTGTGATGCACAAATAAATAACAAAACAATGTGTATTGGAGAGAAAACAAGTGGAAGGATTTCATTGGTGTAGAATAGAAGGGACATTTCTAGAAAGAAACTAGCTTGTAGTTTCTGCTTTTTTAAAGTCCCCGGCTGTCTGCCTTTGTTGTCTATTATTGTGATCAGGATAGAGACACAAAGCAAAAGACTGCCAGAGTAATTTAACAAGCATACGGGACAGACAGCAAGGCCGGCCAGACCTCATCTCTGTGAAGAACTGGAATCAGACAACATCAGGAGAGAGAGAGAGAGAGAGCGAGAGAGAGAGACAGAGACAGAGAGAGAAAGAGAGAGAGGCAGAGAGAGAGAGAGCGAGCGAGAGAGAGAGAGAGACAGAGAGAGAGACAGAGAGAGAGAGACAGAGACAGAGAGAGAGACAGAGAGAGAGAAAGAGAGCGAGAGAGAGAGAGAGGGAGAGAGAGAGGGAGGGAGGGATGGTCTGGGGTGCATTTTTTTAAATGATTCTTCTTTGTTTATCATTATGAATCACTAGTCAGGCCATTGAGGCCTCAGACTCTCAAAGAGAAGCCATTGTGATTAAATATAATGTATTGTTGCTGAAGGACTCCTTTTTTTCCACCTTTCTTTCTCTTCTTTCTTCTGTCTGGGGCCCTGTTGTTTTTCTAAACAATGACTATCATCAGCAGCACTGCCACAGTCCAACTCAGAGCTTGTAGCAAGTCAAGGCAGTCCACCATTGCATCAATTATTCAATTGCTATTGCTTTGTACAAACAAGCGCTCTGGTGGAGAGAGAGAGAGAGAGGCAGCCTCTGCACAACCAATTACTTGAAAAATGTTTAGTTCATTTATTATTGAATAAGGTGTAAATCTTGTACAGGTTGTCGGTAGCTGACTCTATGAGGAGTCTATTGTAACCTGCTTTGATCATGCTCCGCTAGGCTCCGCTAGGCTGGTACGGAGCTGCCATTCCCGCTGTGGCATCCAGCATCCATGCGCAGGGAGTCAGAGGAGGGGTAGGGAGGGCTGAGGAGGGTTTGGGAGGGGTATGGAGGGACTGACACGTGGTTCTGGGTTCACCTCATGGCCTGTAGTGTAATGTAGTATCAGCTTGTACAGCCTTGACCTACAGATACAGGAGGAAGCTGCCTTGTAACCAATAGTAAGCCTTAACGAGTCATTCCATGTTGTTTTTAGATTCTCTTTATTTCACTGCCACTCCTTTCGTGTTCTAGATGAAAGTGTTTGTACAAGAATTAAACTGGTTTGTGTATAGTAGTAAGCCTTAGTTTAAGATGTTGAAAAACTAGTGCTGTAGTGTGAAGTTTTCCATACAGTAGAGCTGTGTTGACTGTGGAAGGGTCCTAGTTCTCAGCCCATGTTGAGGACACTGTAGAGGGAAGGGGATAGTGTCATAATGAAAGGATACTTAGTGTATTAAAAAGGTGCTACTCTCATATCAAGTAGGCTACTTCATTTTTTACTATTCTCTTTATTTCAGAAGTGTCTCCTTAATAACTAAAGTAACATCATAAATCTGATATTTAACTTCAGAAGCACGGGAGCCAGACTCAGTCTGTCACATAAAAGCCTCTGTGAGTTATGGATGACATTTTTCTGAGTAATAACCACCAGTATATGTACTATGTCATTTTTCTGAGTAATAACCACCAGTATATGTACTATGTCATTTTTCTGAGTAATAACCACCAGTATATGTACTATGTCATTTTTCTGAGTAATAACCACCAGTATATGTACTATGTCATTTTTCTGAGTAATAACCACCAGTATATGTACTATGTCATTTTTCTGAGTAATAACCACCAGTATATGTACTATGTCATTTTTCTGAGTAATAACCACCAATATATGTACTATGTCATTTTTCTGAGTAATAACCACCAGTATATGTACTATGTCATTTTTCTGAGTAATAACCACCAGTATATGTACTATGTCATTTTTCTGAGTAATAACCACCAGTATATGTATTATGTCATTTTTCTGAGTAATAACCACCAGTATATGTACTATGTCATTTTTCTGAGTAATAACCACCAGTATATGTACTATGTCATTTTTCTGAGTAATAACCACCAGTATATGTACTATGTCATGTACACATTTTTTGAAATGCACTCTTTGATTTTGTTTTCGAAGATCTTTGCTGTTTGTTTACCCCTACTACATCTTTAAATCACAACAATGTTATCAGACAGATTTTCACGACAACACCCACAAGCCCCCTGAAATTAATTAACAGCGATAGAGCGGCTCAATTGAATGCTGCTTTTCCTTTAAATGGTGTTTAGAGAGACGTGGGGGGCTGTCAGGGGAGAGATCTCACTCTCTGTCTCCTCCGTTTTGGCTGGTGGCCAGTGAGGAGAGAAGTAAGCTGTCTCAAGGATGCAGGGCCGGGGATAGAGAGAGAGAGGGAGCGAGAGAGAGAAGAGAGAGATTGAGGCTGGCTCAAGTAATTATGTGGCTCCCAGGTGATGAGGGCTTTTATGCCATTAACAGTCTGTCTATCCCTGCTCACAGTGTGCCAAGTCTTTAACAAGGGACTGCTGCTAATTTCAGAGCTAATATTGAGCCGTTCCACCTCAGCGACTACAGCAGGTGCCTGGACAAGACACAGACAGATAGGGATGGATTGAGGAGTGGTGGAGAGGAGAGAAAATTACCATTGTACTATAGATTTTTTTTTATTCTTTCTGATTGAAGCAAGCGATTACTGGGACATATCAGGTTCAGGGGAAGGTAGAGGAGATGATGAGCGTTCGTCAAGGATCCATCGCCCCCTCCTGTGCCTCGCTCCCCCCACCCCATTTCTCTCTCTCTCCCTTTCTCTAGTTCTGATTCTCTCTCTCTCCTCTCTAGTGCATCTCTTATCTATCTCTGTATAGTTACCAGGCTCCCACCTCACCACCTTGGCTGGCTGGCTAGGAAACTCAATATACCATCTTAGGGAAGGGAAGGGAAGGGAAGGGAAGGGAAGGGAGGGGGAGGGGGGGGGGGGGGGGGAGGGGAGGAAGGGGAGGGGAAGAGGAGGGGAAGAGGAGGGGATTTGTGACAGGCTCTTGAGTGCAGCTTTGAGGGGTTTTGATGTGGTTGGCTGGTTGGCTGGTGAGATACTGGAGAGTATAGATTGACGTCATACACAGACAGGCAGGCATAATATATTATGCTTTTTTTATTCATAAATACGGGGATTTGTTAGATAGACAATATTGTTACAGATTAGTCCCCAAGCTCCATTGGCTGCGTTTAGATAGGCAGCCCAATCCGATCAGCTTGGAAAAAGATCTGATGTGAAAAGATCTGATGTGATTGGTCAAAAGACCAATTAGTGAGAAAAACATCAGAATTGGGCTGTTTTTGTTTTGTATGGGTGTTTGTGTTTCCACATTGGCCCCATGAGCAATGTTGAGAGCAGTAGGAGTATCTTGCTATATGTTGCTGTTGTGATGAATGTTGCTTAGTAGCTCTTGTTCTCTGTCTTTGGACGCCACTCTCTTAGGCTGTGCTCCAAATGGCACTCTTCTCTATATAGTGCACTACTTTTGACCCAGATAGCGCACTATATAGGGAAGAGGGTGCCATTCGAGATCCAGCCTTAGAGATTGAGATAAAAGGAGCCCCTGCTGAATGAGAGAATGATATATAATGCTCAAAATACTAAACTAGCCTAAACCTGGCCTGAGTAAGCTAACCTAACCCTGGCCTGAGTAATCTAGCCTAACCCTGGCCAGCTGTATAGAGAAAAGCCTCAGCTCCGCTCACTACCCTCCTGTTCCCATCCACAATAAGTATTTAACCACTGCCTATTTGTTGTTATTCAACGGACATACAGTAGCTTATCCTTGTGTTTGTGATCAAGGAGGAGCTGTCTGTCTGCCAGACATATAGAGTAGCTTATCCGTGTGTTTGTGATCAAGTAGGAGCTGTCTGTCTGCCAGACATATAGAGTAGCTTATCCTTGTATTTGTGATCAAGGACGAGCTGTCTGTCTGCCAGACATATAGAGTAGCTTATCCTTGTATTTGTGATCAAGGAGGAGCTGTCTGTCTGCCAGACATATAGAGTAGCTTATCCTTGTGTTTGTGATCAAGGACGAGCTGTCTGTCTGCCAGACATATAGAGTAGCTTATCCTTGTGTTTGTGATCAAGGAGGAGCTGTGTCAGCCAGACACATACAGTAGCTGTCCGATAGATACATCCAAATCATTTTAGCAGTCATTGAACATAACTCTCTATGTTGTTCTGGTGAATTGACTAAACATTACCCAGAATCCTTAACATCTCCCACAATCCCCTCTTTCTTTCTCTCACTGGCCCCTGTCCGAAATGGCACCCTATTTCCTATATAGTGCACTACTTTTGACCAGATCAAATGTATTTTACTATATAGGGAATAGGGTGAAATTTGGGACTCAAATATTGGTGCGTCACACCATTTAACAGGATTTCCCTTAATGGAATGGTATGGCAGTAATGCAAAAGACTGACAGAGGGTATTGTGTTGGTGATGAGGCTTTCAGCCACTGCTCTTGCCATGTAATCGCATTGCGTCAGATTTACCTGTAGCTGGCCCAAATGGCTTTATTCACCGCTAACAGGATTTGCCTCGCCTGCTGTGGCGATGGATTCACTGAGCGGGCAGAGCTGTCGTCACTCTTTACCAGGCCTCTTAATTACAGGCTAATGCCACATCACTGCAGAGAACCAGGATCCAGAAGATACCACATCACTGCGGACAACCAGGATCTAGAAGACACCAGATCACTGCAGACAACCAGGGTCCAGAAGACACCAGATCACTGCAGACAACCAGGGTCCAGAAGACACCAGATCACTGCAGACAACCAGGGTCCAGAAGACACCAGATCACTGCAGACAACCAGGATCCAGAAGACACCAGATCACCGCAGACAACCAGGATCTAGAAGACCACAGAACACTGCGGACAACCAGGATCTAGAAGACACCAGATCACTGCAGACAACCAGGATCTAGAAGACACCAGATCACTGCAGACAACCAGGATCTAGAAGACACCAAATTATAGGTCGACCGATTATGATTTGTCAACGCCGATACCGATACCGATTATTGGATGACCAAAAAAGGCGATACCGATTAATCGGCCAATTTTTTTTAATTTTATTTGTAATAATGACAATTACAACAATACTGAATGAACACTTATTTTAACTTAATGTAATACATCAATCAATTTAGCCTCAAGTAAATAATGAAACGTCCAATTTGGTTTAAATAATGCAAAAACAAAGTGTTGGTGAAGAAAGTAAAAGTGCAATATGTGCCATGAAGAAATCTCGGGAGTTGATAGGCTTGTAAACAGCTCAATGCTTGAACAGCTCAATGCTTGAAGCACAGTGAAGAGCTGCTGGCAAAACGCAAAACAGTTTGAATGAATGCTTACGAGCCTGCTGGTGCCTACTGTCGCTCAGTCAGACTGCTCTATCAAATCATAGACTTAATTATAACATAACACACAGCTCACGAGCCTTATGTATGAGCCTTAGGTCATTAATATGGTTGAATCCGGAAACTATCATCTCGAAAACAAAACATTTATTATTTCAGTGGAATTTGGAACCGTTCCGTATTTTATCTAACGGGTGGCATCCATAAGTGTAAATATTCCTGTTACA